>NC_067230.1:317500-461040 GCF_019924925.1 Ctenopharyngodon idella | reverse complement strand
AGGATGTGGACTCTCCTGAGTGTTCCGCGTGCGTTTGGAGAGAACAGAGTAAAGTCTTACGGCTGGAAACAATCAAATCACAAATCCTTAGCAAACTGCGCTTAAAGCAAGCGCCCAACATTAGCAGAGAGGTGGTAAATCAGCTTCTTCCCAAAGCACCTCCGCTGCAACAGCTCCTGGACCATCATGACTTCCAGGGGGACGCATCCTCCCTAGAGGATTTCATGGACGCCGATGAGTATCACGCCACCACCGAGTCTGTCATCACCATGGCTTCAGAGCGTGAGTTACAAAACTTTTCTAATTTGTTCAGTTGTTAATAAGTTATACCACTCAAGCTAATGATCGTTTAATGGAAAGCACCCTCACCCTCAGTGTTCTTTGCTTCCTTCAAACGCATTTACGCAACTATTTAAAAGTAGTGTCAAAGAAAGCATGCATTAATAAAAAATAAAATAAAATACAATGCACAAAAGTAGCTATGTCTAAATATTTTTAGTATTTTATTATTTATAAAAAAGATTTTTACACATTAGCCTACAATGATAAACGTAATCTATGAGTGACCGCTAATCATTTATATTTTAAAAAGCTGTCTTCACTTGGTTGGGCCCGTGTAATAATTCAGTAATGACAATGTAATTTAAGACATGACAGGCAGATGCGCTGAATGTGGCTTCGAACACATTATACTAGCCTATGTTAAAAATAACGAGCAGTATTTCAGCAGATGATTAATTAGAAAGTTGAATTAATATAAATGATGCGGTTTAAAAGCAGTTGTGTCAAAACCGCTATGCACAAGCAGGTTTTCGCCGTTAGACTCTGCTAGAAAAAAAATGTCCCCAAATACTATTGTTTCCCCTAAAGAAGCAGCAGTGCCTTACGACTGCACTTGCCTTTTAAATGTGAAGTTTATAGGCATAGCCCGTTTTTTTCACCTCACTGGGGACACAAAGCCCGTGGAGGAGTTTGGGTCGAGGGGAGTGTGTGACCTTTCCGCTGAGAATAGCCGGGGTTCAACAACATTTACACACATAATGTATTCCGCACAAGGCAGATGAAAAGCCGAGCAAATAATCCGTTTTTTTTCTGACCAGAGTGAACAAAGATAGGTTTGTGTTCCCCTAACTAACCTCTGCGTTGATTGTCACACAGCCCACGTTCCCGCTAGCACAATGAACACGCTTGACATTCAGGGGACGAATCACATAAATGATCATTTAACGGCTGCAAAGCTCATGGATGCCTTTTATAAATAGCTTTTTGTTGTCCGAGATTATTGTTGTAGCGGTGCAATATATGAGAGCAGCATGAAAAACTGACTTATTAGTCACTTACACCAGGATGGTTCAACGAGTGCATTTGCGCATATATTTAACAGCAACTTTTTAAAATTTTAACATACATTTTAAGGTCTTATATACGTTTATTGTAGTTCCAGTCATCTTTCTGTTCTTTTTGTTTTGCATCCTGTTTCAAAAAGACATTTTTCGTTTATCCAGTGGGTTCTTATTGGATATTGTAGTGCAGTCTTTAACAGTAGCCTTGTTGTGTTGGAATAATGTCTACTGACGAATTCAAGGAAATCTCAATAGGAGCTATTAGAGTTATAAAGTATTTAAAATTCCTTTTACCTTTCAACTTATTTTGATGTCCTACAGAGATTATACATTTCTAATCATAATAGTTATATTTAGAATTATGTCATCTTTAAAAAGAAGATTGTTATTGACTAGAAAAAATGAGTAGAATTTCTAAAATATACTTTAATCATTTTAATTACTCAAAATGATTGGATGAGTAGGATGTGAATGGAAAATACCAAAATATTTGTTTTCACTTTGTATTTGTTAAAGGTTAAATTAAATATCATACAAGTTAAACCATTACTTTAATCTTCCCAGTTTTGAATTTACAATTTTGCTTTTTGCAGTTTTTTTTCTTTTGCAGTTTATCTTTACTTCTCCTTTTTTCATTATTTTTCAGCAATCTTTGTTTCTTCTGCTTCCCTCTACCATCATTGTATTTTTGATCGTCTCCCATTCACTTTGCTTAAAACATGCACTCAAACCACCAAAAAATAAGTGATTAATAAAATAGTCCATATGAAGATCAAATTTACAATATTCATTTGTGAAATAGCCACGGTACTCAAAACATTGCTGCTCTATTAAGTTAAACAGAAAGTGCCATGTATTAAAATAAGATTTTCCCACTGTTACCAGCTTATATTTTAGGTGTCAGATATTGTGGTGGATATTGTGTTTAGATGTTGCACAGGTAGGTTTTGCTCTGCCTCTGTTCTAAATTTGACTGTGTACAGGCATTTGTCACCTGTCTATATAGACCAGAACTTCCTCCCTTGTCAGTGTGCTTTCTTAACAGTCAGTGGTTTTTGTTTTTTGTCAGTAATTTGTCGGCTTACACCCTCAACCCCCCTCCCACACAATCACCCACCTCACTCACCAACCTCCCTTCGACACTGATTTCACTGACTTGTTTAACTTATTGCAGTGTGCTAGAATACATTTCCGAACAGTGGTCACTATACTCTGCTAATGGCTTAGATGTTATAAAAGGATGACCAGAGAAATAAAATTTAAATTTCCATAACTTCTGTTTTTGTTCCTCAAAAATTTTACTCTGTAGTACACTCCCAAAGAAACACATTCATCAAGTCAGAGAGGAAAAGGCCTCCTATTGACAAGAAGGGTCAGAGAGTTCACAGCAATGTGATATATTGGATGAGGAGCCAATTAACCTCTTCAGGTCTTTTTCTTTGACCGCAAAAGAGAACTAGTAGATTAAACACTACTACCCCCACCTAAAATGTCAAATAGAATGGGTAGGAGATTAAACAACACTACCAAATGCTGCCTCCCCCACCTAAAATGTCTCATTCGCTCTCACACACAAAGTCACATACAGACTTATATACACACACATTCAAAAACACTAACCCACTAACCACTCCCAACTAGAAAAAAAAAAAAACCCAAAGGTCTTTTATTGTGTTGACCCTATAAAAGGGTAATTTCCTGAAGGTGCAGGAACCATAAACATTAGGAGAGAGAATGCTAAAAAGACAAGACGGTTGTCCGACCATCCTCTGATCAATGGGAAGTGTGTGGGAAGTTTTTTAGTATTAATTAACCGTGTGAACACCTGTGTCTGAGACTACTTTTCCTGTTCATCTGAGAGGATGAAAGAGGAATAGAATAAAGGAAGAAAGCAAGCTCATGTTGAAAACTTTTCCTTTCCTGTTTTGTAAACATTACATAAAAAGTGAAGTTAAAGTGCTGTAGAAATAACACTACATGTAGTCCATTTTTGGGGGGCTAATAAACATTCAATGGAACTGAAGTCCATTATACCCTGGGTACAATTTCACTGCTCTCTCAAGAATGCCTCTCTTTCTTTCATTCATTCTCTTTCCTCTTCCCACGGTTCAATGCTTCTACTCCCCTACTGGAGCAATTCCAGACCCAGACAAGCAGGTACTGAAGTCATCACAAGTGACAAATAAAACTGTATATTGAACATAATAAATACAGCTCCTTAAAGTAAAAAAATGTTATACATATATTATTGACAACTCAAAACTTGTGTAGTATTATGTAGCAAAATTAAAATATTTAAGGACTATGTTGTAAAGGTCTGCTTAGAGTCAGAAATGTAATGCCTGAGTGAGTATAATCTCAGTATATCAATCTCATGCTGTATCTGTTTTTCCATCAGTAAAACTACATTAAAAGATAAGATTTAAAGGTTGCACACAGAACATAATACACCTGAATGTGGTATATCATTTGATGGTGACGAAATTGAGGCACTATTACATTGACATTTTGAGAAATGCTTTTGCTATATATTTCACTATACATCTCTCTTGCCTTAGGATTGTAGAGAAGAAGGAACTGTCTGATAATTTGCAACTAGCAATCATAGTCCACCAGAGAGTATCCATAAACTGCAGACTTTCCAGGAATGTGTTTAAATATGCGGTTAAATAGTAAATACTAAAAATAAAAATTTAAGCTGTTATTAGCAGTCTACTTGGGAATTTATAAAACACTCAGCCTCTTTTAAAGAAACCAAGATCTTGGATCAAGATCATGGCTATGAGCCTGTGGTAAAGAATCTAAATTTCTTACCTCTCACTAATAGAGTGAATAATTAATCAAGGTAGACAGATGACAGGCAATGGAGGGAAACTGTTAGAAGGAAACGACTGAACACGTTGACATTTTTGAGTACTAACGTGGATGAGTTATGCAAATTAATAAAAAACAGGAAAGTAATCAAGCACAAAAACCCATCTGGCTTATCCTTATCAACCATTATGAGCCCAGCAGAAAGATATTAAGAACTCATATTGCTGCAGTAAAGCAATGTTTCACTCCCGCACTCCCATTAAATGAGGTAAAGTCAGTTTACCTATGCTTTTAGACTACTTAAATATTTGTATAATATTTTGGACAGACAGTAAAATATATTTTTATTAATATTGTTCTATAATCAACATCAATTAATAGTTTATTATTTCTCCATTGTTTTCTGCATTGTTCCCAATTTTCAAATGCTTTTTTTTTGCTTCAATCAAAGTTTATAATTTTGTGATTCATCTCCTTTCTGGGCAGCGTTTCCCAAAAGCATCGTAAGCCTAAGTTTATCGTAGCTCCATTGGTGGCAGTGGTTCTACGATCAACTTAGGCTTACGATGCTTTTGTTAAACACAGCCCTGGATGGTTTGGTTTGTGGCTTATAACACTCTAACAAAGACTTTTTAAAAATCCTTATGGGAAAAAATGAATGGGAAAAATACTGTTGCAGCTGGGCACTGTTGCACTCTACTGGTGCCAGAGGTTTATGTGTGTGAAACAATGTGGTATTAGAAGTAATGACCAGCTGTTTAGCAATGAACAACCAATCATAAACTGAACAACACTTGCACCATTAAATAATAATGCACTTTGTACAGTCACAGAAACTTTAACATGCTCTATTTCATTTCAGCATTTGAGTGAAAAATAAAAATATCAAACAGTGATGAACATGTATTAATTGAATTGAATGCCTATAAACAGGCTGTGTGCTTTGTTCATCCAGTCAGTGATACCGACATGCATAGATATATGCAAATGCCTGAACTCATTAGTTTTCGTGAGTATTCTTACTTAAAGTGTGGTTCTACCACGCATACATTTACTTACATTTTCTCACACACTGAAACGTACAATATTGACGTATTGACAGCACTAAAGCGTAAATTATTTACCTATGAACAACTTTTAGACATACAAATATGTACAAATCTTTATTTATCAATATTAAAATTGTGGTATTAATATATTAATTCTATTTCATTCAATTGTCATATCAATGACATTATGTTTTCAGTCGCATTTATTAAACAGTTTACTCATCTACTTTATATGAAATGATAACTTTTGCTCTGTTCTGTGACTTCTTCTGCAAACTCGTTTCAAAAGATTACATAATGTTCCACAAGATCACACTTTAAACCCTTAAAATGAATAGCATTTCTGTAATTGTTTACAGTTTTTCTCGATTGCTAACACACAATTCATAAAACAATTCACCATTTTCTCACAACTATAAACAATCTCATAACTACACACCAACTTGTACAAACCTCAAATTTCAAATCAAATATTATTATTCACTTCTGTCAAAATCAAACTTTGACCTCAGATGACACACAAAACCTGCAAATGCACAGACTACTTTCCTGCCCAGTGAACACTAGTGAGATCAATTCATAACACTGTAACAAAATAGGATTCAAGAATAATTTGGCAGCTCAGTGTCTATTACAGTATACAACATAAATGAAAGAGTGCAGATAGAATAAAATGCAACAAGCTTTAGGAAAATTTAGTTTCATTTCACCACTGTAAAGTGATCTTAGATTAAAGTAGATTAAGTAGTTGATCTCACAGTTAGTGTTTTAAACATTTTAACATTTATTCCAAAATAACTAAAGGCAGTAAAAATTTAACCCTTTATGATATCAGTGAGAAAAAAATTATTTGTGGTGTTTTTCCTGCTTAAAGGTGAGTTAAGCCTTCATTGCTCCTGCTCCAAAACTCACCCTCCAATCCTAACCACCCTGCTCCGAGTCGGTCTCTAATTCCGGCCCGATTGCTGCTGGCAAGTGGGGCGAGTGCACTAACAATGACACTAAACATCGCATTCTCTAGTGGTTGTCAGTGCGCAGTGGTTTACCTGCACAACTCTCACTAGCTGGCCTCTGTTACACACGCAATGCGAGAGTGGATGACTGTTTATCACAGCTGACGTGCAACAAAATGCTTCACAAAAAATAAAGCGCAGATGATGGACGAACGACAAGGAAGCACAAAAAATAAACGCACAGTACACAAGAGTAAATCGGGCATTCCTGCTTAGCTTTTCTAATATTAATGCGGGTCCTAAAGCGCTTGCCCAGTCATAAACCTTCATTCCAGTGATATTCATTTGAGCTCTTTTGTATTGTGTCTCATCTCTCTTTTTGCAGTTTTTCTTCAAATCTCCCTCTTGCTCGTTCTGTCTCCTTGACCGCCATACGCCCCCTAATGCTGATTGGCTACGCGTTTGTTGTTGGTGTCGGCCCGACTAACTTCCAAACAGTGTTTTTGAAATATGACTTGACCCACCTTTAAAATTAGACACTATAACAATATAAACATTTTCATTCATTTTTAATTAATTTATTTTTTTTAAAAGTTAATTTATTAAAAACAAACTGAAATAGACTATGTTGCCTGGAGGTTAAACAATATACTTTATTTCTGTATTGATTTTCAGCTGTTCTTTTTAATAGTCAACTTATTTCGGATCATCAGTCATACTCGGTAAACACTCTCACAGACACGAAGATGTATCTTTAATGTCACAAAGCTGATTACTCACTAAACCCCCCACAGTCATCATGTTTTCAGGCGATTTCAAGTTTGATTTTGACGTGACATAAAGCAGTGATATTTAAGTGGGTGAGCTGTTTACTTTTTAATTAGTCTTCCCACTGACGCCATCATTTTGTTCATTCAAACTGATGTGCGGAACACACACGTAAACAAGAGACACTTTAGAAAAACAAGTGACTTTAGACTTTTTATTGTCACATTTTATAATATTTGCTTTGCTTTATTTTTGTAATATGGATATTTTCTCATCCTAATTTTTTGAGGAGGCACTGCCTCCCTGCCTCCCTTGCTTCCTTAGAGGAAACGCCCCTGGTGCAATTTGAGTTTACATAGTGACACTTGAGTTAATTATACTATGTTTGTGTTTTCTGAATGAGAACATAATTAAACCACTGTAAAATAAGGGCATTTTTGTATAGATGTTTGCAGAAATCATTAAGAAAATTGGAATATGTGTGAAAACAAGTGAAACGTGTTTATAGTTTTGAGAAATGTGCCTTTGTTTTGAGAACTGACTAAATGGTCTGGGAAATTGTGCCAAATGAATCAATTATAGTGTGTTAGCAATTGAGAAAAACCGTAATCATTGTTTATCATGTAATATTTATTTTGTTTGCCGTGGGACACAAAGGCATTTTCTCAGTATAGTCCAATGTTGTGACTGACAAAAGGACCATAAAATACGCCAAAAAGAAGCAACATAAATTGACAAAAGTAATCAATTTTATTTCTGCGCTGTAATCCACATCTTTAGAATCCGACTTTATTTGACCATCTTCATCTCCATTCTCAGCAACGACCACAAACGTCAAATTCTGCGCTCGTTACAAATTCAAAAATTGACGCCCCAGGAAGCTTTACAACACGTTTTACGCCAGTGATATCAAACGCTCATTGGCTCTCACCTGCTTTGTCGCAGATTGCAACGTGCCGTGTTTTGGGTGATGTGCGTTTGAATGAGAAATGTGTGATTTCACAGAGTGGATCAGGATAAGATTTTCAGCCGTTAATAACTTAACTTCTGCTCTGTATTGCATACAAAAATATTTTATTCCGCCAGAGAGGACTTCGACTGCAACATATTATCATTTGAACTACTTTTGGTACTGCTTTTGACATTTTTGCAATAAATAAATTATTGTGATTCAACTTGTCTGTCTGTTATGTTTTTCTTCATAACTAAATATTTTAAAGAAATGGTTATGGGTAGGTTTAGAGGTAGGAGTGGGATTAGAGGCTGAAAATATCTTTTTAATGCTATACTGTTACTAAAAGTGTCATTTTCCTACACATTTCTGTCCATTACATTTTATATATTCTTTTTATATAAAATGGTTATGTTTAGGTTTAGGGGTAGGGTTAAGGGATCTACAATTTATCTATAAAATGGTAAAAGGGCAATTAGACAAATATCTTTATGATTTAAAAGATTTGTAAATATTTTTCTTTAACTGTAAATATGTCATAATGTTTATGTTTAAATGTTGTCAGTACGCCCATATTGTATGTTTCAGCATCTATCCAAATGTACAAACATTTACGTTTTACACCTGAAAATGTTACATATTGATACATACAATGAGACCATGCTGGCAAATAAGAACGTTATACCGAATCTATAAAGCAAACCCTGGATAAACCAAGGATTTACAGTGAGCTGTGGAAAACCATTTTAAGTGTGAAAAGCAAGTTTAAGAATTTCTCATTCCATTATTCTGTTCATGAAGAACCACTTAATAAACAGCTGCCAGAGAAATGTGAATAGCAACTATTATTATTATTGTTGTTGTTATTATAAAAAAAACATTTTATGGCTGAGGTAATTCAACAATGCTGAGCATATCTTTTAAGTAATATCAGCAAAATATGCACCATCACATATGGGATATACAGACAGAATACAAGGAGCACAGAGGTCAGAAGATGCCCCCTTTTTCATTGTCAGTCATCTCATTTTCGGTGCCAAAAAGAAAAATAATGTCAGCAAACATGAATATAAATTAATTCATTTCATGAATTATTTATTTGGACAGATTGCCATTTAAAATTAGGCCACAACAATGATCTGTGAGCCAAAGGGGAACCAAAAAGGTTATGGCTCAGATGTTCTTTTTTGAGATGGAAACTGAAATCGAGGCACACATACAAATGTGACAGCTTTAGACTTATCAGTTAATTCATTTTTAGATTATTTAGAGTTATGCATAAAAAATGTATTAATGTCCTGTCAAAAAAGTAAATGTGAACAAACTATATTATTTCTACATTTGTGAGTAAACAAAATTGACAGGATTTAATAGATTGTATGTGTTTTTATTGATAAAGTTGCAGAATAATAATAATAAAAAATGTTTGTGGGCATATTTTAATGGTTTTTTTTTTTTTTTATGTCAACACTAAATACATCTAGGTTATAGTATGGCACCATATTGCTCAGATGGCTCAGTTTAATAAATCATTCCAATAAATCAAAGTTAACACCTGAAACTAAACGTAGCTGTTGTATACAAGTGCACTTTTTTTTTTTTTTTTTTTTTTTTTTTTTTTTTTACTTTAAAGCTGCTTTTAAGTAATAGACATAGTAAAAAGTACTGTACAAAATAGAACTGACTACTGTTGTATGTGATGGTTAGGGAAATGGTTATAGTTAAGGGAATCTATAGTCTACTCAGTGCTCTTACCATTTTTATTGTGACAAATCTGCAAGATTTGCATAGAGTTTTGGAGCCTATGGATCAGCCATCTGTCAAGATATTGTCTGTTTATACTGCTGTTGTGGATTTGATTTTTGAATTTCAGAAATTGTCCTGTATCAAGCTATCCCCCCCACCCCCCCGAGTCTGCATGAGCGTGATCAATAGCAAGCTCATATCTGCACTTTTTTTTGCGTTTTATTATTGTTCGTTTAATGTATACAATGGGCACTTTTACACTTTTAGTACACTAGCTAAATACCCCATTATTATGGGGAGCATGTACGACATGCTTTTGTTCAGCGTGGGGGGCTGCGCTGCTAAAACTGTGATAGGAGTCTTGTGCCTGGCTCTGTCCCCCAGGAGCATTCTGAATGAGGGTGTCACTTGCGGTCTGTACCCCCCATTTTCCCAACACACACCATTCCTCTGTCCCATGTCCTCCCCCACTTCTGCTCTCCGATCTCCTGGGATAAGGGGGCCAAACAAAGAAGGAGTGAGGCGGCATAGGCTGGGATGGTGGGGTGGGGAGCTCTGTGGCCCCTGTCTTATTAGAAGGGTCGTGAATGTGTCAGAATGATTAATTTGCAGAGGTGCACAGGGATACCCTTGAGCCACATTTATCCAGAGTCTGAGCTCTCTAGCACACACATCCCCTGATGTGTTTAGTTGATATTTGGAAAATTAAGAAAAGAAAATGTGAATATAATGCATGTAAATTACAAAATGTATAAAGATTTTGACCTAGCTATAACACTCAATAACAACAACAACAGGTGATAACATTACAGAATTTTAAACAAAAGTCTAACATACAATCATTTAAACATTAAGATCTGGGCCCGTATGTATAAAACTTCTCAGAAATGCTCTTAAGAATAGTCTTAAGTTTGGACTTAAGTGTCAAAAAATTCTTAGTAAAGAGTAGGCCTTTTCTAAGAGTAGGAGACTTTTATAAAGAAGCTAAAAGCTTCTTTTAGTAAAGTATAAGACTGATTCTTAAGTGATGACTAAAGTCGCACTTAAGTGTTGTGAACTAAGGACTACAATGATGCCAACTCAAAATGGCCGCCCTCAACCTCTGAATCAGCCAATAGCGAGTCTGCAAGGGTGAAGTCACAGCGGCACAACACCAATAATTTAATGTTATTATATTAAAAAAAAAAAAATCATTGAAAAAGACACTGAAACGTTTTAATATTTTAATTTATTTTTTAAAATAGCTTTGCATTGTGCAAAATTATCACAAATTAGTATTGATGGTGTGGAATCTTTTCTATTGATATATGTCTCCTCATTTACAGTTAGAGCAATGATGTGAACATGAGTTCCATCAATGGCTCCAGCAATTCCAGGGAAGTCCACTATCAACATAAAAGTGGCTTGCTTTTGCCGCATGGTTTGATTGTCAGTCAAACAGTCAATGAACTGCCATAGAGTTGTGGCCAAATGTGATGTCCAGCCATATGAACATTGACATTGTCATCTTCAACCTTAATTCAAATATTTTTAAAAATGTGTTAAAAGATGTAAGCAAATTATTTTTGGCCAGGCTGTTATGCAAAGTAATTATGAATACATGCAAAAACTTTGCACATCAATTTTGGCCACTATGTTTGGTGTGGTAAGTTTACACAATACTAAAGAGCTCAAAAGAATATCACTGCAATGAAGGGTTATGACTGGGCAAGATCTTTAGGACTGTGTTTATATTAGAAAAGCTTTCCAGCGCTGGAGAGAGCTAAGCAGGAAACAGACACGGAGGCTGCTTTGATTCCTTCTCATGTAAATAACACTAGGTTTTGTTTGTCTGGAGCTGCTGTTCTGTTGGCGATTAACAACAGACTCTTGTTTGTATTTACTCTTGTGTACTGTACGTTAATTTTTTGTGCTTCCTTGTCGTTCGTTCATCATCTGCGCTTTATTTTTCGTGAAGCATTTTGTTGCGCGTCAGCTGTGATAAACAGACATCCACTTTCGTATTGCACACAGCAAATTAAATGTATTAAAATGCATTAAACATATTGATTATTGTTTAAGTAATATTTATTAAATTTATTACATTTATTTAAAGTTATTACATTTCTTATTAGATCAGTTACAAATAGAATTGACAATCAAGTTTATATCATTTTATCAACTCCATGTCATCATATAACTCCAGTACATCATATCTTCATTGGAAAGCGCGTGTCTCCTCTTCTTTGCTACCATCTTGTTACTCTTAACTAGGTTAAGAGACCTCTACAGCTCTCTTAAATAATTTAGGAGCTAAGACCTTGTCTTGACACTTAGGAACCTTTATGAATCATACTTATTCTTAAGTCTAAGAATAAGAGTAAAATTACGTCATTCTTAGAATTTTGACACACTTAAGACTAAAATTTTACTCTGAGCAGCTTTATACATACGGGCCCTGTACTTTGTGTCAGTTTTCTTTACAATTTCACATGACATATAACTCAAGAATAATCTAATTGTTCAACTGGAATAGTTTTAAATTGAACAAATACACATCAAGCATTGCCTGCAAAAGAAAAGCCTCATATTAAGTGTAAATTAAAGTCCAAAATCTCTGAATTGTTTTTATCCCCTCCCCCATCCACCATTCAGTAATAGAAACCAGAGAACTAATTGTCATTCTTTATAATGCTTTTTTGTTTTTAGTTTCCACCCTGAACATCAGCCTTTACCATCAAACTATCTGTAATCAATATATATCAAAATACAGTTTACCAACTACGATTGGAGCTTTAATAGATCAGAAGGCAATGTAGATATCCTTAATGGGATAGCAATCTTCAGGGCTTAACTCTAACCCCCTGACCACTGGGGTGTGTGTGAATAATCCAAAGAGACAGGCAGTATTGTACGTTTGCTATGGTCTCTGTCACTCTTTTGACAGAATTTCTGAACTTGTTTCTAAGAGCTTATAGCAAGGTCTGTGAAAAGTATGATTTTCAAAAAGCTGCCAGAATCATTGAAAACTACAAACACATTAAGAGAAATATAACACATATTGAACTGGCTGAAGATGAATAAAAAACTATTATCTGTAAAGCTGCTTATAGCTTAATTGAACTTGTTTCAAAATTGAACTCAGTTATTACACTGAACTGAACCAACACTGAACTGACTTAAGTAATGACTCTATAGTCTTTATAGAGCTGCTTTACAGCAGAATTTTAATCTCATATTTGATAAAGTTCCCACAATACCTCAATATTTATTGAAGAGTAGAATTTACATGCTACTCATTTCTTCTTTTTGACAGTGGAAAATGTGTCCTTTTTTTGAAACTTGCATATCAGTCTTCTTGTCAGGTTGACGAAGGAGAACAATATCCAAATATACAAAGTTTAATAATTCCAAATGGGTAGACAGGTAAAAGTAACACAACATATCATAACAGTGATCGGACAATGAACTGAACTGAAACAGGAACTGATATACAAACAGGGAGATTAACAATAGACGTGCAGCTGTGATGGTGGATAGTGTCCATGATGATAGATGAATGTGCGCAGGTGAGGAACAGGAGGGATGCTGGGAAATGGAGTGCTAGTGCTGGAGACTGCGTGACAGTACATCCCTCTCTGGCGAGGCGCATCCTCGCGCCGTAACAGAACATCCACGGGGAGGGCCGGAGGGGTTTCCGGAGGCGGGTGAGGTGATGGTGATGAAAGACAGGTGAAAGGCTGAGGAGATGTGAAGGTGGTGTTTGGACGACAATCCCCTGGTGGTGATTGAGAAGACGGACCGCTGGCACAGACCCAGAGCTCCCCAGTGCTGACAGCCCACGGCGAAGACGAGGGGGGGAGGAGTTTAGGTGGTGACGTGGCTGACGGCAGCTGGGGGACGACTGACGGAGGCATGGCCGATGGATCCACCGGCGCAGACGGAGAGGCGATGGAGATGAGCGACATCGCTGGTACTGGAGACTCAGGCAATGTCGCGGCGACGACCGTCGAAGGCGTAGCCAGAGTACCCGAGGGCTGAGGTGGATCCGGCGTGACAGAGGACAGAGGCGACACAGAGGGGAAGGAGGAACCTGCTGAAGTCTTAGGGGGGAAGGGACGGAGTGCAGTGGACGGACCGCAAGTCCGTGACGGAAGTGGTGTGACGATTGACCAAGGGGGAGCCGGCAGGACGAGGGAACCCGGAGAAGCCGTAGGTGGGAGGAGCCCCGACAGAGCCGACAGGTCGACAGGCCGAGATGGAACAAGGATCTCAGAGGCCGGAGGTGGAGCCGCAGGATCCTCACGTGATGGTGCTGCAGGTGGACACACGACCTGTGGCTCGACGTCAGAGCGGGGCTCCCACGGAGACGGCGCAGGGCTGTGGACTTCCAGCAGCGGCATGGTTGGAGGACTGGCTAAGCTCTGGGGTGATGGAGGTGGTGAAGATATCTACGGCGTAACAGTGAGTAATATGCAGTCTTTACAGTCACCTATACCATTCAGAAACGATGATGAAGATGAAGATGCTGGGTGGGAAAGGGTGGGAGATGGAACTTCCTTGATCAGCCAGTCCTCATCCTCCGATGTCGTGACTCTCCAAACACCGAATGACAGCTTCTCTCCAGTTAAGTCCGGTGGTGTCTGGTAGGTCGAGACGTTGATGGAATGTAGCCCCGATCCAGAACAGGGTCTTTAGGGTCTCGTCATCCAGGGAGCTGGTGACGGCCAAACAGATAAAGTCTTTGGAAAACGAAAAAAGGTTTTGGCTCTCCTATACCAGGACGAGCATTATTGCCCTCTCATCCTTTTCGGGCGGTCCGATCATCTGTCAGGTTGCGTACAAAGGAAGACAAAGGAGAACAGGTCAATATCCAAATATACGAAGTTTAATAATTCCAAACGAGTAGACAGGTAAAAGTAACAACATATCATAACGGTGATCGGACAATGAACTGAACTGAAACAGGAACTGATGTAGAAACAGGGAGATTAACAAAAGATGTGCAGCTGTGATGGTGGTTAGTGTCCATGGTGATAGATGAATGTGCGCAGATGAGGAACAGGAGGGATGCTGGGAAATGGAGTGCTAGTGCTGGTGACTGCATGACACTTCTCTTCTCTGTTGCAGATGAAGCTGTTCAGTTAATGAAGCTGCCAGCTGAGAACCATTGATAAGTCAATTTCTCAGACTAGGTACTCTCGTGTAGTATCTAGATGTTGTTGTGATCTGTGCTATTCACTTTCTTTCTTTTTTTTTTCTATCTTGGTTAGATCCAGATTGTTTCTTTTGAGACAGGAGTGACATAGCCTTCATTTCTCAAAAGTAGAGAGATGTGTCATTTTTAAAACCAAAATTTAACTTGAAACTTGTACTTTGGTAACTGGAATTGTCATTTCTACACTTTATTAAGCAGCAAGACTATTTTAATGGTGTTAAAAAAAATAAATCAGTATATTAGAATTTTTTCTTAAGGATTATGTAACACAAGGATTTTTTTTTTTTTTTTTTTTTTTTTTTTAGAAGACTGAAGTACTGGCAATATTTTGAACGCATTTTTGACAAATTAAATGCTACTTCAGTTTTCTTTCAAAAAATAACTTAGTTCTAAACCTTTGAATGCTCCCTGTAACTTCATTTAAAATAGGAGAAACTGCATAGGAGCAATTTGTAACATTGAACAATACTTTTTTTTTTCAGTCACAAATAAGCTGATGACATTTCAACTGATTTTCAACCAAAATGAAAATGGTCACCTTGGAATTATAAAGTTCTATCTGACATTTTTTGTCAAAATTGACTTATTTACATATTCTTATCCACAACTTATTTACATTATGTGATTTTTTAAAAAGCTGTGTACATTTTAGGACCCATTTCACAGTTTGTATGCTTTTTTGCAGTTATCCTTGGGAGTTTTCTCACCTCTTTCAAGACTGTTCATTGTGTTCTTAGAGTGATTTTTGCAGAATGTCTGCTTTTAAAGAGAATAGCAACAGTCTAGAATTTTCCACGTTTTATAAAATGTATAGTTCTGGTTTTTGGCTATAAGTGGCTGAGCTGTGTTCAAAACTGTTGTAAAAAAAAAAAGCTCTATAAACACACCTGTGTCATAACTTCATCAGTACTACTGTATGTGGTGCTTGGCAGCTATTCTGCTAAACATTCCTGCAAAACTACATTGTTTGGTGTAAGGATTTTGAGGGTGGGTTTATTTTATAAAACTGTACAGGACTTGTTCTTACTTCCCTGGCATGAAATTGAAAAATGAATGACTAAAATATGGATAATTGAACTAAGAAAATATATCATAATATGATTATATCAAGATAATATCACATGTATATAACAATACATTTAACACAGACATTGCATCATTGCAAAGAAAGATAATATGTGGACGAGTGACACAGAGCTGGGCCCTGTCCCAAATGAAACCCTAATCACTCACGGTCTTCCTACGGAGTCTGCACTTTTGTGACAAATTGCTGCTTTTACTGTCAGGAAGAAGTCTGATGCGGAGCCAGCTCATTATTGGCTGGCTCCTGCGTCAGCATTACACGCATGCATCATGCTGCTCATGTTAACAGCATTGCCCATTACTGAGTCTGCGTTCAGACGTAAACACAGAAGCGCTGCACTGCTTTCACTGTGTCAACTGTGTACGAGACTGACAAGGTAGAGAAGAAATTGTTGAATAAAATCTTATTTTATTTATTATTATTATTTATTTTATTTATTATTTAATATTATTATATTTTTGTTTTGTTTTTGCGCACAAAAAGTATTCTTGTCGCTTCATAACATTAAGGTTGAACCACTGTAGTCACGATGACTATTTCAACGATGTCTTTAATGTTTTTCTGGACTTTGAATGACAGGTAATTACGTTGCTTTCTATGGGGGATAAAAAAAAAAAAACCTTGGATTTCATCAAAAATATCTTAATTTGTGTTCCAAAGATGAATGAAGGTCTTACAGGTTTGGAAGAACATGAGGGTGAGTACTTAATGACAGAAATTTCATTTATGGGTGAACTAACCTTTTAAGGGTTTTATTTAGTGTACAATGTCCAAACCTTAATCTCGTCATCACTATTTCTTCTCTCCAGCTCCCACTTCCCTTCTTATCTCCTTTCTTTGAATTTGATATAACTGTCTCATCAACACACTCTTTTGAGGAAGGTTGTGAGCTGCAATGATGCTTTTAACCCTTACACAAAGAAAATATATTTCCATATATTTATGATTGATATTAAATTAAATAATTCTTAATTATTTAATTAAGAATAATATATTGTGTTAATATATTACAATATATTGAATAATAAATAAGGAATTGCCACTTTTCATATGTTGAAAAATATGTTACAATATATTTACTATGTTAAACTAAGGTGTATTCATGTGAGTTACTTTTACACAGTAAATTGGTCAAACTAATTGGTCAAACACAAATTAGTTTAGTTCAAAATAATGTTATTTGGTTATTTACTGATGGTGACATCATCATGCAGTCTAATTCACAGATATCATCCCAAGGTTTATCACTGATCATAAGTGTAGGTCATTGAATGCTTTTAATATTTCACAAATTTAAGGCAATCAGTTTTCACATACTGTAAAAAAAAAATTCTTGCTTCAACATCTAATTTGTGTGTGCTCAATTAGCGTTTGCCCAACTTTACATGAGTGAAATTGAGTGAAAGTAACTCACGTAAATACACATTAGTATAACATAGTAAATATATTGTCACAAATTGTTCAATATATGAAAAGCAGCAATTTCTTATGTATTATTTAATATATTATAATATATTAACACAATATATTATTCTGTATATTTTTCAATATAGTTTAAAGAGCACCTATTATGCCCCTTTTCACAAGATTAAGTATAAGTAGTATAAGTCTCTGGTGTCCCCAGAATGTGTCTGTGAAGTTTCAGTTCAAAATACCCCACAGATAATTTATTATAGCTTGTCAAATTTGCCCCTATTTGAGTGTGAGCAAAAACACGTCATTTTTGTGTGTGTCCCTTTAAATGCAAATGAGCTGCTGTTCCCGGCCCCCTTTCCAGAAGAAAGGTGAAGCTTTAACAGCTCATGCTCTAACAATAGCTTTAGCTGCATTTGTTGTGGAACT
This sequence comes from Ctenopharyngodon idella, assembly GCF_019924925.1. Lineage (NCBI taxonomy): Eukaryota > Metazoa > Chordata > Actinopteri > Cypriniformes > Xenocyprididae > Ctenopharyngodon > Ctenopharyngodon idella. The sequence goes on along the minus strand of NC_067230.1, from coordinate 443,292 downwards.
GGCTAACAAGCACATCGAATGAAATGGCGATTTGCACAAAAATCATAAAAAATAAACAGTGTGACACTTACTTCTTCTGGAGGTGAAGCTGGATCACAAACAATTGGTACAGATCCATCCTTGAGTAACAACGTTTTAGCAAAGCCTGCCTTGTATTGCCCCCCGGAAAATGACAACACAGGCTCACTGGGAAAATGTACCAGTGTCAATATTTTTGCAAAATGTAAAATACGTGCCAATACGTACATATCACTGCAGTTTCTAACAGAAATTAACCCTAGGCAGTAAAACAGCAAGCACTTTTAATTGTTTTCACACACAATTATGATTACAGGGCCAGATTATGGATTAATAAAGACTTGTTTTCATGTGTCCCAATCGGGCTTATGACCTGTAAAGCTGCCTGAATCATAATCAAGCACTGTTCACTGTTGGCCAGAGGAGAACTGGCCCCCCGACTGAGCCTGGGTAGCGTTTCAGTTATCACTGTAAGTTATCACTGTAAAGCTGCTTTGACACAATCTGCATTGTAAAAAGTGCTATATAAATAAATGTGACTTAATTTGACTAGACTTGGCTCCTTGCAAAATTATTTTTTTATTAACTAGAAAAAGTGTTACAGATGCATCAAAGTACAATGTATAACATCATACATATAACAAACAAAAGTACACTATAAGGGGGCTTAATTTAAATCTACATAAAAATATTGAAAAGTTTACACATTTTCAAAGTTTTAACTGCCTTTTGCTTCATAGATAGAGTAAATATAATGTTAATTTTCTCTCTTGAAAGATATAAAACAGGGTTTTTCGCAAGAAAACTTGCATTTATGAATATGGAATTTTGCCAATAAGAGTATAAAGTTTTTTGGTCCCATGTTATATTAGGTGGCCTTAACTACTATGTACTTGCATCAAAAAACAAGTAGCCTACAGTGTACTTATTGTGTTCATATTGTATTGCAAAACACTTTTGGTTGTATACGGGTAAGGTTAGCGACATTTTTGGTGGTATGGGTAGGCTTAAGGGTGGGTTAAAGTGAAAGGGATGGGTCAACAGTGTAATTATAAATGTAGTTACAGAAATTAATTACAGATGTAATTACATGCAGGTATTTTTTAAAATATAAGTACAATGTAAAAACATTTATGTACACAATATGTGCACTGTATCAAATGATTAACTTAAATGTAAGTACATAGTAGTTAAGGCCACCTAATATAAAGTGGGACCAGTTTTTTTTTATATATATATAAATCTGGCTACGCTTGTCTCTACAGTCCTCCATAAGACCAAATAATACATCTTTCCATAACAGCACAGATTGGTCATCAATATTTTTTTGCCATAAAATCACAAATATTTTGCCAAAATAGTCTTACAACTGGACATGCACTTGACATTTGACTTGACATTTGATATTCAACAGTGCTTTGATCTGCCTGCATTGACACTATTCTTTTAAGAGCTGCTGTGCAGCCAAATAATGTACCAGTTATCAATGTAAAGCTGCTTTGACACAATCTACATTGTAAAAAGCGCTATATAAATAAAGGTGACTTGACTTGACTTGACAGTGCCAAAACAGATGAATCACAGTTTCAGGGCAATTGTCACAGAATGTGCATTTAACATCAATATCACTTTTAAATTTTACAAGGTAATGCTTCACTGGGTAAATCCTATGTATAATTTTAAATGATACCTCTTTGACTTTGTTTATAATTAAATATTAATTAGGTATAAGCCAGACCTTTTTCCAAGCAATATTGTCTGTCAACCGATTCCAATATGAGTAAATATAAGGCAAAGATATAATGTTTCGTTGAAATAATGCTCTTATAGATCTGTTTTTTGAGTTAAGAGAAAAACAAATATCACCTACGTAAGAATTAATTATAGTAGATGGGAACCATTGTTGAATGTTAATTCTTTTCTTATATCTGAACTGCATGCAGACTTTAGAAGATATTGCACAAAAAACTTTTGCATAGTCCCCTGGTGATACAGGAATCTTATAATGTGCCATAAACTCATTATAGGTAAAAAGAAAACCATTTGAATTAAATAATTGATCCACCAATATTATGCCATTATCAATCCTTGCACGATTATGTTATAACCTCAAAACACTTTTTACCATAGTGCATGATTTGTAAATGAATATATTTAAGAGTTTGCATTACTTACCCAGCTCCATATGTTTTACTGATGTAATAAGCTTTCTCTGTAGCTCAGCTGGTACAGAATTGTTCTTGCGATGCGAAGAGCTCGGGTACGAATCCTGAGAAAGACGAGTCACGGTAAAAGAGCTCAAAGACAAGAGTTCAAAAACAAGCTAAAATGCCATGGTTACGGTTGCGTTTTTATGTCACGTTTGCTTTTGTTAACACTATCGGGTAGGTTTAGTGTAGGTGTACGTTATTAAACGTGATGGAGCATTAAGCTTTTAGCGCCACTCACCAGACATTCAATTCAGAACTTCACATTCATCTATTCTGGAAAAAAATTAAACACACTTTTAGTGCCACTCACTGGACATTTCACTTTGAAACTGTCGCGAAACGTCATGGTCGCACACCATAGAAGATTCTGAAGAGCTTTTTGCACTAATGATGGAGAGGAGAAAATAAAGAAAAGATTTGCTCCTTCTTTGTTGTGCATAGTGCAAAACCATGGAGATGTTCAGTCTGCATTTCCATGAGGGTTTGAGGGCTTGTGAAAGTGTCTATGATGGATGGATATGTTCTGTAAGACATGCCTTCTCTGCTCAGGTGCATAGTGAACTCTGTTTAACATCTCATTCAAATTTTGTCAAATTTTATCATTGTAGGGTGGTTGCGTTCACACACTGCCAACACACATTTATGTCCAAACACCATGTAAAAGTGGATTTTGCATAATAGGTGCCCTTTAACAATTTAATATATTGATCATAAATATATGGAAATATATATATTTGCAAAAGGGAAACTCTGTTGGATAACTCTCATATTGAGCATTTTATTAATGTAAGGATTTTTGCTTTCTCCAGATCTTCCCCAAAAGGATTTTTGTTGTAGATGTGCCATTCTCAGCAGCTAACATAGATGCTAATCAGACATGCTATTGCTTTGATGAGAGTGTTAAAACTAAAGCATCTGCTAAATCTCCATGTTCCATGTGAACTTAGAAACATCAGTAAGGTTTGAAGACTCTTCTGGGTATATTTCAGAATCTGAGGTTGGATCCACAAGCTCAAATGATTCTTGTAATTCAGACCAAGTCTGAGAAGAATTGTGGAGTGTGGGCCTATGAGCCACAAACTGGCACCCAGGAATGCTGCAGGTTCAGATCTGGATCCATGGTCTTCTGGGTTAAGTTCACATATGGCCATTGTACAGGTGAACGTCTTGGTTACAAAGGTAACGGAGACGTATGTCAGACAAACTGACGAATAGGAATCTCGCTAGAGAGGCCAATCTACTTTGAGTGTAACTAACACGTGCCAATGCACATTGGCATGCAATTATTTGCAGCAGATGCTCTGCCTCGCAGCATGGGTATATAATGAGCAGCAGGTGCATTGCATCTTTAGGTTTTCGCTGAGGAGCTGAGCAGGTGAGCCAGCCGCGCAGCGGGGTACAGCGACTGTGGTGACGGGACGTACGTACCTTTGTAATTGAGATGTTCCCATTCAGTCGGTCTAGTTTGACGTACGTCAGACAGACCGACAAATAGGAATCCCTACCAAAGCGCCACAGCCGCTGCCCCCTTCCAGTGCCCTGTGCAAGCCTCCTGCTCTCCCTTGCCTAATGGGATGGTGGGACAGGGCTAACACATAGAGTGTCGATCACTGCTGTTCCGCACAACCCACTCAGTGAGACTATTGGATAACACTGGGAAGTGTGCCCTTTCCACTGGGAAAGGAATGCTGCGGAAGCCACATTCTTCCCCAAAGGAGTTATTTGGAGATGTACATATGGGCTAACCCTGTAGGGCTGTACTCAAATAGAAGTTACTGGGGTGACTCTGACCTCATAAGAGGTGGGTTCTCCTAAGGGAAAAACACAGGCTTCCGTTTAGGAGCAACCATGGAAAAATACACATATGGGATCCCTGCAGGAAACACATATGGTACCCAGCCTAAACCCAGTTCTGAAGGATGCAACGAAATATAGGCCTGGCACCAGACGCTCCGCCATGTACGGCTGCCAAGGGTAATGGAGGACTCAACAGGGTCTGCCTTGTCTCTCTGCCTTGTCTCTCTCTGCCTTGTCTCTCTCTGCCTTAACTCTCTGGACAATAAAGCGCCCAAGACGCGCAGCAAGCCGACACTGAGCCGGGCCTCACAGTACTTCTACCCGTTTGAGGAGAGAACACAGGAGGAGACCAGCTTGTCACAAAGGCTATAGAATCTAGTGAACGTGTTAGTTGTCGCCCAGCCTGCAGCTTTACAAATCTCTGTCAGCGAGGCACCACGAGCCAGTGCTCAGGAGGATGCAACGCCTCTCATAGAGTGAACACACAACCTGAGTGGGCAGGGAACACCTTGTGCTTGGTAAGCCAAGGCGATTGCATCCACTATCCAGTGGGCCATCCTCTGCTTGGAGACAGCCTTTCCCCTCTGCTGGCCTCCGTAACAGACAAGAGCTAGTTTGAGGTCCTGATGCTTTGAGTTCTGTCAGTGTCAGCCTCTTCAGGCGGCTCAGTGCAAGACGTACTGCTAGCAACTCGAGGCAGTTGATGTGCCAATGCAGTTGGGGGCCCGTCCATACCCCTGACACTGCATGCCTGTTGTACATGGCACCCGATGCAGAGGCATCCGTGAACAACATAGCATGCCTGGACACCTGTTCTAGGGGCACTCTTGCCCGACGAAACAAAGGGTCCGACCACGGGCTGAAGGCTTGGCGGCACACTGGAGTGATTGCCACTCGGTGCGTGCCGCGTTGCCACGCCCATCTTGGGACTCGGCTGTGAAGCCAGTGCTGGAGCAGTCTCATATGAAGCACACTTAGCGGTGTTACTGCCACTGCGGCTGCCATATGACCCAGAAGCCTCTGAAAAAGTTTCAGTGGGACCTCCGTCCTGCCCTTGAACATATTCAAGCAGTTCAGAAGGGACTGAGCTCATTCTTCCTTGAGACGTGCTGTCTGTTTGACCGAATTCAACTCCATACCGAGAAAAGAGATCCTCTGCACAGGGGAGAGTATGCTCTTCTCCCAGTTGACCTGAAGGCCCAACTGGCTGAGGTGGCTGAGCACCAGGTCCCTGTGTTCGCATAACTGATCCTGAGATTGAGCTAGTATAAGCCAGTCGTCGAGATAGTTGAGTATGCTCTCTCATGGTAACAAGGGCTCCCTCCATGACTTTCATGAAGACACAGGAGACAGCCCGAAGGGCAGGACCATGTACTGATATGCCTGACCCTCGAACGCAAAACGCAGGAACAGCCTGTGTTGAGGGAGAATCGAGACATGAAAGTATGCATCCTTCAGGTTGATCGCTGCAAACCAATCTCGGGGACGGATGCACTCGAAAATGCTTGTGAAGGCTCCGATTCAAAACTCACAGGTCCAAGATCGGTCGTAACCCACCGCTTTTCTTGGGTACAATGAAGTAGGTGCTGTAAAACTCCCTCCTCATATAGGCTGTAGGGACCGGCTCTAACGCATCCTTCACTAGTAGGACTGCGATCTCTGCTCGTAAGACATGGGCATCGACAGGCTTCACTGCAGTGAGCTGGACACCCGTGAACTTGGGGGGATGCTGGGGCGAACTGAATCGCATAGCCAGCAATATGGACTGGGGAGTGCTAGCAGGCTCGCAGAGACCGTGCAAGCGGGACCAAGGAGACCACAGGCATACCCACAGTGAGGCAGCAAAGTGGAACACAGAGACGCAGCCCGCAGCAGGATCGAGTGTGTTGTGCAACACTTACCTGGTTCCACGCTTGGGCAGGGGCCACGTGAGGAGGCTTGGTTGCGTACTCGAACTGTGCGCTGCTGCCCGCTGGTGATAAAATAGGAGGATGAGCGTGGTGAAGTTTCTGGCCTCCCACTGCTCTCCGTGCCCTCTTTGAACCCAGAAATAGAGGAACTGCTCTTTTTTTTTCTTAGTTTTTTTTTTAGAATTTTGGTACCACTGTAACTCCAGTGCAGAACAGAATTTTGACTCAAAGGATTCTCTGCCTGGCCCTCCTCCTTCGGGGGAGAGCAGACCCACCTATCTCCGGGTCGCCCGTCTCAAGGGGTGATATTTCACCGACCACTTAAACAGCAGCAAAGACGGGTGGCGTTGTCTTCCTGCGATGGACAGTTTTTTTTTTTTTTTTTTTTTTTCAGGGGACGACACAGGTTGGTTCCCTGAAGGAGAAGCCCTCAGTCCTCAAGTCACGCAAGCTATTTCACCAAAGTAGACTTCTCCTGGTGGCCACCAGGGAGGGTGCTACAATGGAGAATAGGCAAGGGGACCGCACACCTAGAGTTCAGAGCAAGCGCTGAGTTGCCATGACAACCCGCGCTCCAGCCCGGCAGCTCGACGGCACACAACACGCAGAGGCGTGAGAGGTCTGTCTGGGGCTAATTTAGATTTCCAAATAAGAAGTTAACATTTGTGTGACCATGTTGATCTGTCACCTTCAGGTATCCTACAGCAGCAATAACTTTGACTGAATTCTTTGAGAGAATTTTTTTATTTTTTTCTACTCTACCTCCATGTTCTCTGGCAAACTGTTGTTGCATCACAGAATGTAGTTTTAAGAGTTTTTTAGGTGAGAATGTATTTGTTTAGACCTCAAATATGCAACTTATAAGCCTATTTGAAAATTTGTTTAGGTGTTTTTGCAGATGTGAGCTCCAGGACATCAGTGGCCATTCAGCACTCATGTACCCACCCAGAACAGCTTTATCTCGGCCAGTCCTTTGGGAATTTGCCGCTGGCTCTTATGTTGGTAGTGGTTAACTAGGTGAAAACGGCAGTGGTGATGGTGCCGGTGTGTATGGCTTGCCGTCCGCTGTCTGTTGTACTTGCTCGTTTATTTGTTTTAATATGTTACAAAATGTTTACAAAATGTTTCACCACTTTTAACATATGATCGTCAAACATTGTTTGACATTAAAGTCATCACTGAAGAGTTACTCCGAGTATCCAGTGTGGTACACAGTTTGCTTCTCCTCTGGTGACTATACCGGACTATCTGTGCTGTCTGCCTTGTCCTTTGCCGGGAAGGAAGCGCCGTAAAAGGCGGGGAAGGTGGCAGGACACGGCCGCTTCGTTGTGGGGTGCTCGCTAGAACCACTGTATGCGTGGAATACACCGATCGTCGGGGATCTGCTGGATCAACTTCCAAAGAGTCACTCGTCCTGTCTGCACCGAGGCGGCGTCAACGCCAGGTCAGTGACAAACAAGACGGTTATCCTCAATGACTTTTTTACTTCACGCAGTCTAGACTTCTTGTTTATAACGGAAACTTGGCTTACTCCAGGGGACTTGAGCCCGTTTTCCCAATTGGTACCATCTGATTGCACTTTTTTAAACTCTACACGCTCAGTACGTTGTGGAGGAGGACTGGCTTCTATTTTTAAAGGGCATAATGCAGGTTAGAGCTTCAGTGATTCAATGTATAGAAAAATAATGTAGGAACTAGATTTTCTTTAAAATACACATATAAATACGCTACTTAGGCTTCTGAAGTCGTTTTTTGAGAAAATATTACTTCCGCATCTTAAAAATGCCAAATCGGAAGCGTGGTCAATATAAACAATAGGAAAACAATGGATCGCAATGACAAATCGGACACTGAGGAAATTGTAAATGTTTATTCACACTCGTGTGACAGACCACAGCCATACAATTAGCCTGCTGTGCGGCCAAGAGAGCAGCGACAGGCCAGGATTAGACAGAACAACGGTCAGAGGAGACGAATTGAGCAGTGGTGTGAGGAGAAGCAGTGGAGAACAGGGCAGGAGACCAGTTAGCTTGTAGATATATACACGTTAGCTAACGGTATGTAACACTGTGCTCAGATCACAGTATTGTACAGATTATTATCATGTATCAGGCAATAGCAAAGCTAGTATTGGTCATCTAGGAGTATTGATTACTAATAACACAAACACTGTAAAATGTAACAAGTTGACTTTACTTAGTAAAAAAAAGTGAGGAAACCGATTGCCTTAAAATTTCCAAGTCAAGTCAAGTCAAGTCACCTTTATTTATATAGCGCTTTTTACAATGTAGATTGTGTCAAAGCAGCTTTACATTGATAACTGGTACATTATTTGGCTGCACAGCAGCTCTTAAAAGAATAGTGTCAATGCAGGCAGATCAAAGCACTGTTGAATATCAAATGTCAAGTCAAATGTCAAGTGTCCCCAACTAAGCAAGCCAAAGGCGACAGCGGCAAGGAACCCAAACTCCATCAGGTGACATCAGGTGGCAGACAAGTGGCAAATAGGTGTTTAAATGGAGAAAAAAACCTTGGGAGAAACCAGGCTAGTAGTGTATTAAACCAGTAAAGTAGTGTATTAATTTTTAGTTGTCATAACTTAATTCAGTTAAGTAAAGAGAACTTGTTGGTTAAGTTCTGTTAACTCAAAATCATTAGTTGGGTTAACTTATTACTAGTGTTCACATTACTAGGAAAATCTTAGGAAACCGATTGCCTTAAAATTTTCAAGTAAGCTGAACTAAAAAATATAAGTTAAGACAAAAAGCAACAACAGATCTTAGGCAAAACATTATTTATTGCTCATCAATTTTCTTCAGACACTACAATGTACCAAACAATGCCATTCTGGCACCCCTAAATTCTAAACATTTTTCATTAATGTAACAATATGGATTACAAATCATGACTGATGAATAAACCAATAATACTAACAGTCTTTTGACAAGAAACTGAATAGCTGACCATGAAACAAAAATCAATGTTAGCTTAATTTTGACAAAAACTTTGGCAGGTGACAATTTAACACTTTAATTAAAAAGAATGTTGACTTTAGTGCAACCACAAGATTAAAGAGATAGTTCACAAAAAAAAAAAAAAAAATGAAATTCTCTCATCATTTAGTCACCCTCATGATGTCACAAACCCATAAGACTTTGGTTAGACTTTGAAACATAAATGAAGATATTTTTAATGAAATCTGAGAGGTTTCTGTCCCTCCAACTGAAAGTCCAGGTAACCAAAACTTAAAAGATCCAAAAAGTTTTCCAGCCTGTTTTCTTTAAAAATATCTAAATTTGTGTTTGAAAGACTAACCAAAGTCAAACAACATGAGAGTGAAAAACTGATGACAGAATTTACATTTTTGGGTGAACTAAGCCTTTAACGATCTCAAACAACCTTTGCTTACATCAACAGAAGGGTTTTAAGTGAATGTAGTTTTGGTTTCAGAGAATTGTGTCCAAGGGAAAGAAAAACTCAAAATTTGACACATATCAGCCCAAAAATTAGCCACATGGCACCTGGAAGGTTTTCAAGTTCATCCATGACAATGGCTCAGTCTAGAATAATGCTGTGCATGAAGACTCCAAATGTAGTTCTTGTGGAGGAAGAATCCTGGCTGTCTTCTGTTATCACGGTCAGAATCCTCAAGAAGGGTGTGTCACAATCGCAGTCCTAATAAAAAGGGAACAGCAATATCACAATTCTGGTTACATTACAAATTAAAATCACAAATGTACATATTACAAAGTAACAGGTCTACATACAACTAACAGAGATTAATTATGGTTGTTAAAGGGTTAGTTCACCCAAAAATGAAAATTTCTGTCATTAATTACTCACCCTCATGTCGTTCCACACCTGTAAGACCTTCGTTCATCTTCGGAACACAAATTAAGATATTTTTGATGAAATTCGAGAGCTCTCTGACCCCTCCATAGACAGCAATTTAATTACCACTTCAAGGTCCAGAAAGGTAATAAAGACATCGTTAAAACAGTCATGTGACTGCAGTGGTTCAACCTTAATGGTATGAAGCGACAAGAATAATTTTTTGTGCGCAAAAATAATGACTTTATTCAACAATCTCTTCTCTTCCCTGTCAGTCTCCTACTCTGTTGACGTAGTAAACACAGTCCACAGCTTCCGTGTTCTACATCAGAATGCCGGCTCAGTATTGGCTGGCTCCTGCATCAGCATCACACACGCGTCATGCTGCTCACGTGAACAGCGTCAGCCAATACTGAGCCAGCATTCTGATGTAGAACCTGGAAGCACTGAACGTAAACAGCGTAGGAGAATGAAATGGAAGAAAAGAAACTGTTGAATAAAGTCATTATTTTTGTTTTGTTTTTGTGCACAAAAAGTATTCTTGCTGCTTTATAACATTAAGGTTGAACCACTGCAGTCGCATGGACTATTTTAACAATGTCTTTAGTACCTTTCTGGACCTTGAAAGTGATGATTATATTGCTGTCTATGGACGAGTCATATACCTCTCATATTTCATCAAAAATATCTTAATTTGTGTTCTGAAGATGAACGAAGGTCTTATGGGTGTGGAACGACATGAAGCTGAGTAATTAATGACAGAAACTTCATTTTTGGGTGAACTAACCCTTTAAAGTATTGTCTGGAAGATAGACAAAATAAAAATAAAAAAATAACTGTATAATGATGACAGAACTTGCATTTAACAAAATGCTGGACAAAAAAAAAAAAAAAAAAGAAAAGAAAAAAGAAATGAAACAAATGCAGAGTTTGAATGTCTGATCCAAGATAAGAGAGTTAAATGAAGCATATTGAATGCCTATATGTAATGTATGTGTGGGGAATCATAGTTTATAATGAAATATACAGAGAAAGTTACCTGTCAGTGTAACCCCTCTAGCCCAGATCCTACTGGCCCCGCTCTGCATGGGCCTCGAACCTGGGTCTCCGGCATGGGAGTCGGACGCTCTAACAAGGAGGCTATAGGCTGCAACCTTCAGTGTCAGTTGCTAGAGCATCTCTTGAGATCAGAGAAGTGAGGTTTACTCGCACAGCGACTACTAGCTGGCATCCGTTACACTAGCACTGTTTAAAAAAAAATCAGAGGTTTCTTCTCTAAGAATAAGAGGAAAGCCATGAAGAACTGTGCACTTAGCAGTGATGACAGTGCTGTGAAAAAAAAAAATAGACTGAAATATCAAATGAGCAAAAAAATCTAGTATAAAAAAAATCAGTGACATCAGTGCCCTGATAAATGTTACAACATTGAATGAAATATAAAATTGAGCTAATACAGTAACAGAATTTTGATTAAGAAAGAAGCATTGACAAGCTTACCATAGATTTAATTTGCGCAAGAAACTCTCTTTTCAACTGCCACTTTCTTTGTTGCACAAATTTCCAGAAATCAAGCTGCAAGTTGATAAAGCGCTGAGAAGAATTCTTGATTGAGGTTTCTGATTGTGATGTGATTGAACTCTGCATTGATCTGTGACAGGGAAAATAAAAGTTAAATGTATATTGGGTTCACAGTTAGTGTGTTCAAGGCATACTTGTTTATTTTGTATCAACATGTTTAGAATGATTTCATGTTAAATACCCCTTCAATTAATTAAATAACTTTAATGAAAACAAACAGTCAGTGTGAAGGCATAGAATTAAACTAGTTCTGGTGCAGCTTCCATGTTTTAAGCGACATTGCTACAGTAGTAGAGCTCTATTTTCAAAGGAAAAATACAGCAGGCTACTTACATTTCCAATGCATATCTCATTCCACAAAACAGATCCTGCAAATGAAGAAAAATAGCCTTATATTAATCTACACGTCTCGTTCCACAAAACAAGCTCTGAAAATTAAGAAAATAATTCTTACTATATAGATTTAAAAATTAATTACGAACCATTGTGTAGTCTTCAAACATTTTAATCTTAAGAAATCTAAAATAAAAAAAAATAAAAAAACAAACAAATTATAACATCCCTGTACAACACACCTAAACTAGCATCCAAATATAAATCAGTAGAGTAATTAGTAAAGTTTTCCCCAGTCTACATTGTACACATAATAAAAATATCTAAAACATAAAAAAACGTTCCTTTATTCAAAACATGCAGCCAAAGACCAGTAACTTGCAAACGCTAACTGCTAATTTCGATTAGCACAATCAAACACACTCAACAATTTCAATAATATAACATCACACCCTGTGTAAATTGTTTAATCCGATTATATTACATTATCGATTAATGTATATTAAACAATTCAGAAATTTTAAAATATGACAAACAAGCACCAACTCACCGTTCCATGTGCTTCTCCCCTCAGAATACGTTGCAAATTGACTCCACCTACAGGTAGAACGGCGCATGACCACTCAAAAAAAATTTCGTACTACTCTTTATTTTAAATAGTGGATAATTGAATCTATTGAGTTTAATATCTTTCAGTTCTAAAAAGTTGTCCTTACTTAGTTAAACTCAGTAAGGTCAACAAACTTACTCAAAATAAGTTAAAATCACTTAATTTTATTAGTAAGATCATCAGTTACATTTTAAAGTGAACTAATAAACTTAGATCAGGCATAGCCTATGTCACACTCGTTAATATCTGTCCACACTAATGTTACATGATATAAAGGTTTCTCATCACGACTGATTTGGTAGTTAGCAAATGTAAAAAAAAAAAAAAAAAAAAAAAAAAGACTTACGGTGCACAATTCACATTTTCGTCGAGCTGCATCTCTGATGGATCCATGACCATCATGTCTCCCGCCGGCGAACCACAGACAGCATAGTGTTATTGTATGGGTTTCATGTTATCCTTTATTCATTAATTCTGTGTTATGTTTATTCCGTGCCGATTCACTGATAGTGTGAGGATGTATGATGTCGTGAGTATGTAGTTGAGTGAACTTGAGTGTACATACATGGCATGAATGAAATTGAGTATTTACATTACCAGCACATAATTCAAAACTGTTTTGTGTGAGTGTGAGACTGTATGCATTTGTGTACATAATTTGCATTCACCAGTGTTGAAAATGATTCACGTAAAAATGGTGAAGAAGCATCACGTGTGTAAGTTTATTCATTTAATATCATCATTTACAGTAGTATTACAATGTTGAACTCCATCATATAGCCGGGATGATAATCCTCCGGTCTAAAGTGAACGCGTTTTTCGAAGCAGATGTAGAAGTGAAAGTCCCGTCTCTTCACCTGCACAAAACACACCCCGGCACGGAAGATAGCACCATCCTTTTTCTTGTTAGTAAACCTCTGGACTCGATGTCCTGACAGGCTGGAGTTTGTGCAACCTCCACAAACACAATAATTCGCCATGACAATGATAAATTAAAATACAAAAACTACCGAAAACACACTGATTCACGACCGCTGTTACTGAATACCAACCTGCACTGAGTCAACAAAGAGCTCGGTGACTGACTTCCTCTCGTGACGTAAAATGACGCAACGTTGAAAAAAAAAAAGCGTTTTTTACAGAGACCGTCGCTTTATCTACCAAATTTGTGCCCTTATGTCCTGCAAAGCATTTTTAAATCCTGCAGTACCTTTTTATATTGTATTTTCGTACAAGGTTATATATTCATCTTGAGAAAAAAAAATTAATCTGCAATATGCACTTTAAACAGAACTGTTGTTGTTGGATGTTAACGACTGATGTCTATTCTAGTTTTGAACTTCAGTTATTTGTTTTGGAATTGGATAATCCAATGGCGATTTCAGTCATCTATCGTCCACCTAAACCTCGCAAAGACTTTAATAATGAGTTTTCAGACTTTTTAGGGAGCATTATCCCCAATTTTGATAGACTTTTAATTCTGGGGGATTTTAATATACATGTGTGTTGCCCAGCTAATATATTAGCCAAAGAATTTCTGAGCCTTATTGACTCTTTTGATTTGATACAGCTTGTGAATTTTCCCACTCATGTCCATGGTCACACTCTTGATCTAGTGCTTTCACATGGCCTATCAGTCTGTGATGTTGCAATAGATGACCATGTTATTTCTGATCACAAGCCCGTTACATTTAGAGTCCCCATCAGCTTTAATATTACAAGACCTACTAAGGCTGTTCGATGGTCTCGTATGATCACGCCAACTACCTGTTCTGAGTTTTCAGCTGCTTTTAAGGAGGTGTCTCAATCTTCTGATTTACTTTGTGATAATTGGAGTGGTGTGGATTGTCTTAATCATTTCAACATTATCTCTGCAAATATTTTAAACTCCTTGGCTCCCATAAAAGCCAACCGACATAAACCAAAATCTGAGCCCTGGCTAATGATACTCGTGCTCTTCAACAGGTCTGTAGAAGGGCCGAAAGAAGATGGAAAAAAGATAAGCTGCAAGTATCATATGAAATACTAAGGGACAATCTGATACAATATCAGAAAGCGGTTAAAACATCAAAGTTTAAGTACTTCTCAGATCTGATTGAAAAGAATCATCACAATCCACGAGCACTTTTTTCCACTATTAATGCTGCTGTTAACTCCTCAGTTGGTCTCTTCCCTACAGAGACTCTAGCCATGTGTGACAAATTTCTTAATTTTTTTGTGGACAAGATAAGAGATATCAGGCTAAATATCCCCTTTTCTTGACATGATCCTTCTGTTCCCCCATCCTGTACCAGCATCCCGAGTCTGTTTGAGCCTGTAACTCTGCTGGCTTTACAAGATATTGTAAGCCAGCTTAAACTTTCTGGATCCCCCATGATGTTCTTCCCCCACGATTTTTTAAACAAGTCTTTGAGGTGATTGGGCCTACTGTTTTAAAGATTATGAACTGCTGTCTCGAAACAGCTATGGTTCCAGATGATATGAAGCCATTGTCTATCCACTTCTCAAAAAGCCTAATTTAGACCTGACAATGCTGACTAATTTTAGGCCAGTTTCAAATCTTTCTTTTATGTCAAAAATTTTAGAAAAAATAGCGTTTCACCAACTGGAGAGCTTTCTGTTTAATAACAATATTTTTGAAGTGTTCCAATCAAGTTTTAAGAAAAACATTCCACAGAAACAGCACTGGTTAAAGTTCTAAACGACATTTTACTGACTCTCGACTCTGGCAAATCTGCTGTGTTAGTGCTGTTAGACTTGAGTGCGGCATTCGATACTATTGACCATTCTGTTCTGCTCTCTCGTTTGGAGCACTGGGTGGGCGTTCAGGGAAATGCCCTTAAATGGTTTCAATCCTATTTTAATAACAGAAGGTTCTCTGTCGGTATTGGAGAATTTACTTCGTATGCTGCTCCTCTTATGTGTGGTGTCCCCCAAGGTTCCATTCTCGCACCGATTTTATTTTCCTTGTATATGCTTCCCCTGGGGTCAATTTTTAAGAAACACGGTATCTCCTTCCACTGTTACGCTGATGATACCCAAATTTATCTGCCCCTGGGATCTGATCATTTGGGTTGGGATACTTTGGTGGGTTGTCAAGCAGATGTTAAGGCCTGGATGTCCTTAAATTTTCTTCGCCTCAATGAAAGCAAAACAGAGATTATAGTCTTTGAATCTTCGGAAGCTGCTACCTCCCCTTGTCTAAATTTTGGTAATTTGTCTTCATGTGTGAAACCACTAGTGAAGAACTTGGGTGTGTATTTTGATAATGGTCTAAAATTTGACAAACAGATTAATACGGTAGTCAAAACCAGTTTTTTCCATCTTAGAGTCTTAGATAAAGTAAAACCGTTTCTTTCTTTTAAGGACTTTGAAAGGGTCATCCATGCTTTTATTTCAACAATCCTTGATAATTGTAATTCCCTATACATGGGTATTAACCAAGCATCTCTTAACCGTCTCTAAATGGTACAAAACGCTGCTGCTAGGCTACTTGCTGGTGTGCGTAAACGAGAGCACATTGATATCTTTGCATTGGCTCCCAATTCGTTACAGAATTGTTTTTAAAGTTTTGCTGCTGGTTTTTAAAGCTCTGAATGGTCTAGCTCCGGTATATATTACTGATTTACTATCTGATCATAATCCTGGAAGGTCTCTTAGGTCTTCCAACCAGAGACAGTTAAACGTTCCTCGCGCTAGACTGAAATCAAGAAGAGACAGAGCCTTTGTTGTTGCTGTTGCTGCACCAGAACTCTGGAATAGTCTACCTGTTTTTATTAGAACTGCCTCTACACTACATGAGTTTAAAACAAAACTCAAAACCCATCTTTTTTCTTTGGCTTTTAATTGTCATTGATGTGTGCTGTATCTGGTTTGTTTTGCGCTGTAATTTATGGTGTACAGGGTGTTAGTTTGTTACACTGTACCCTGGTCAACAATTGTTTTTATTAGTGCTATATAAATAAATCTGAGTTGAGCGAGAGTTGAGTTAAATGTTTTTTAAGTTTTTTTAACTTCATATTTTTATTTAATTTAAATCCTGTACTAACTAAAGCATGGCTTTTGTACTTTTTAATCCCAGCTCTCACCTGTTTGGTAAGTTCCCTCAATGGTAACCTCCCTTGTATAGTAACAGGTGCAATCCAAAGGGGTCATACAAGCCATTCATGGTAGATAAGACTCCACTCCGAGTGAAAGGCTTATCATCATCTGAAAAATGAAACATTAAAGAGTCTGTGACAACATTCCATGACATACTAAGACTACAGTGGGTACGGAAAGTATTCAGAAAGTATATATGTTATATTGCAGCCATTTGCTAAAATCATTTAAGTTCAATTTTTTTTCCTCATTAATGTACACACAGCACCCCATATTGACAGAAAAACACAGAATTGTTGACATTTTTGCAGATTTATTAAAAAAGAAAAACTGAATATCACATGGTCCTAAGTATTCAGACCCTTTGCTCAGTATTTAGTAGAAGCACCCTTTTGATCTAATACAGCCATGAGTCTTTTTGGGAAAGATGCAACAAGTTTTTCACACCTGGATTTGAGGATCCTCTGCCATTCCTCCTTGCAGATCCTCTCCAGTTCTGTCAGGTTGGATGGTAAACGTTGGTGGACAGCCATTTTTAGGTCTCTCCAGAGATGCTCAATTGGGTTTAAGTCAGGGCTCTGGCTGGGCCATTCAAGAACAGTCACGGAGTTGTTGTGAAGCCACTCCTTCGTTATTTTAGCTGTGTGCTTAGGGTCATTGTCTTGTTGGAAGGTAAACCTTCGGCCCAGTCTGAGGTCCTGAGCACTCTGGAGAAGGTTTTCGTCCAGGATATCCCTGTACTTGGCCGCATTCATCTTTCCCTCGATTGCTACCAGTCGTCCTGTCCCTGCAGCTGAAAAACACCCCCACAGCATGATGCTGCCACCACCATGGTTCACTGTTGGGACTGTATTGGACAGGTGATGAGCAGTGCCTGGTTTTCTCCACACATACCGCTTAGAATTAAGGTCAAAAAGTTCTATCTTGGTCTCATCAGGCCAGAGAATCTTATTTCTCACCATCTTGGAGTCCTCCATGTAGGCTTTCATGTGTCTTGCACTGAGGAGAGGCTTCCGTCGGGCCACTCTGCCATAAAGCCCCAACTGGTGGAGGGCTGCAGCGATGGTTGACTTTCTACAACTTTCTCCCATCTCCCGACTGCATCTCTGGAGTTCAGCCACAGTGATCTTTGGGTTCTTCTTTACCTCTCTCACCAAGGCTCTTCTCCCCCGATAGCTCAGTTTGGCCGGACGGCCAGCTCTAGGAAGGGTTCTGGTCGTCCCAAACGTCTTCCATTTAAGGAATAATGAGGCCACTGTGCTCTTAGGAACCTTAAGTGCAGCAGAATTTTTTTTGTAACCTTGGCCAGATCTGTGCCTTGCCACAATTCTGTCTCTGAGCTCTTCAGGCAGTTCCTTTGACCTCATGATTCTCATTTGCTCTGACATGCACTGTGAGCTTTAAGGTCTTATATAGACAGGTGTGTGGCTTTCTTAATCAAGTCCAATCAGTATAATCAAACACAGCTGGACTCAAATGAAGGTGTTGAACCATCTCAAGGATGATCAGAAGAAATGGACAGCACCTGAGTTAAATATATGAGTGTCACAGCAAAGGGTCTGAATACTTAGGACCATGTGATATTTCAGTTTTTCTTTTTTAATAAATCTGCAAAAATGTCAACAATTCTGTGTTTTTCTGTCAATATGGGGTGCTGTGTGTACATTAATGAGAGAGAAAAAATGAACTTAAATGATTTTAGCAAATGGCTGCAATATAACAAAGAGTGAAAAATTTAAGGGGGTCTGAATACTTTCCGTACCCACTGTATATAAAAAATGTAGAAAATGTTCTATGATGTAGAAAAGTTCCAGATCTTTGAAGAGATAGTTCACCCTAAAATGAAAATTAAGTCATCATTTAGTCACCCTGGTGTTGTTCTAATGCTGTATGCCCTTCTTTCTTTTATGGACCACAAAAGGAAAATTTTTTAAAAATGTCCCACAAGCACTCATCAATATAATGGCTATACGTGCCATATTTTGCAAGCGTTTTGGAGGTATGATAAGGTTTGGTGAAAAACAAAAAGAAATTTAATGAATTATTTAACGAAATTCTTGACCTTGGCCACTGGTCTTCTCTGCATGACTGCACAATAAGCATATTCGTGAGACTCTATTAGTACCACAGTTCACCCCGTCTCGCCCAGAAAAAGCACACAAGTTGTGAGGAATCAAGATGAACAGAAATGCAACATGCAATACAATTCATGTACCTTCTTCTCTGAGGTGAATATATCCATTGTATTCATTGTAACAGGAAGTTATCATGTTCTCATCTGTCAACTGTCATTCTGACTGTCATCAGACAAATGGGGTTCCGGTGCGGTGATATTTGACTTAGTGAAGAAAGTACACAAATACTTTTTTGGGATTTCTAGCAATTGTATAATAATGTATAGCAATTGTAAAACTTAATTTTCATTTTAGGGTGAACTATCCCTTTAATGCCCTCAGCACAATCCTCCAAAGCAAAGGCTTCAATCATATATGGGCAGTTAGAGATAATCTTGTGCAGTTTGAGATTAGACACTGCAAGCATCTTGTGTACAAGGTTGATCACCTCTGCCTTCTGGGAAAACTAGGTTGCTGCTGGAAAAGGTGTTAGTGAGGCCAGCAGGTGGTGCTCACCCTGTGGTCTGTGTGGGTCCTAACATCCCAGTATATTGATGGGGACACTTTACTGTCAAAAAGCACCGTCCTTCGGATGAGACGTTAAACCGAGGTCCTGACTCTCTGTGGTCGTTAAAAATCCCAGGATGTCCTTCGGAAAGAGTAGGGGTGTAACCCCGACATCCTGGCCACATTTGCCCATTGGCCTCTGTCCATCATGGCCTCCTAATCATCCCCATATACTGATTGGCTTTATCACTCTGTCTCCCTTCCACCAATAAGCTGGTGTGTGGTGGGCGTTCTGGCGCAATATGGCTGCCGTCACATCGTCCAGGTGGATGCTGCACATTGGTGGTGGTTGAGGAGATTCCCCCTTCCATATGTAAAGCGCCTTGACTACCCAGAAAAGGGCTATATAAATGTACGGAATTATTATTAATTATTAATGGTGCTTGCCAAAGGCAAAGCATCATTATTGTTCTCCTGCATACTTATTATTAATGGTGCTTGCCAAAGGCAAAGCATCATTATTGTTCTCCTGCATACTTATTCTTCTTCTTCTTCCACTCAAATTTCTGCGCGCTACTCCTCCCGCAGCTTTTGTCATAGACCCACGAATGAGGTGTCAAATCGACCGGCTCATTGAGGAGAGGTGCACTATGACTTTTCTAAGCGATCGGGTGTACGATGTTCGTCCGGCCGGCGAAAAATTGGGCGAAAAATCCCATAGACTTAACATTGCGACGAACTTTGACGAGTCATAGCTCCTAACGAGGATTTCGTAGAAACATGTGGGTTACCACGTTTGAAGAGGTTTGCAGGCTCTGTCAGACCATACCTCAAAATGGGGTGTAAGTTGTACCCCTGGGTCGCAAGAGCTGCCCAAAGTTGCCCCATAGACTTACTATGGTGAAGCCGTGCCCATGAAACAGTGTGTTTTTCCTACTATGGGAAATTACATAGGGATTTTGTATTGAACATAGCTCTGGATCACAGTGTCATAGAGACAAGGGGGTGGGCTCATTTTACTGAGGCAACCAATCAGTCTCTCAGGATCATTGTGAAGCTATCAAGCCACGCCCTAGCAACCATATAGAGCACCATAGCAACAAGTTCCATAGACTTCCATTGAAAAAGATCAAAGATCCAATATCTTTGGATAGAAGTGTCATAGGAACATGAGGGTGGGCTCATTTGACCCAGGGCAGCAAACGGCCAATCACGAATCACCTTCAACACGTCATAGCCACACCCTAGCAACCATTAAGAGCTACCTAGCAACCTAAATCCAAAGAGGGATATCTTAACATCTGAAAGACATAGAAGCATGGGGGTTGGTTTATATTGGCAAGCAGCCTTTGGAGTATCATCATTGGTAGCTTCCAAGCCACTCCCTAGCAACCAAACAGAGTACCCTAGCAACCGTTTTGCAAGATCTATATCTCTGCATCAGAACATCGTACAGACATGGGGGTTGGTTTATATTGGCAAGCAGCCTTTGGAGTATCATCATTGGTAGCTGCCAAGCCACTCCCTAGCAACCAAACAGAGTACCCTAGCAACCTTTTTGCAAGATCTGTATCTCTGCATCAGAACATCGTAGAGACATGGAGGTTGGTTTATATTGGCAAGCAGCCTTTGAAGTATCATCATTGGTAGCTGCCAAGCCACTCCCTAGCAACCAAACAGAGTACCCTTGCAACCGTTTTGCAAGACCTATATCTCTGCATCAGAACATCGTAGAGACAAGGGGGTTGGCTCTTTCGACTCATGCTAGCAAACTGGACTTCCAACATGTTAAACATGCTAGCAGTGAATAGCTACATGCTAATGGTGATTAGCTAAGTGCTAAAGTGGGCTAAGAACATGCTAAGAACTCTATAAAAACACCATAGTAACCATCTGTGACAACTACCAACCACCTAGTAACATCATAGCAACCACCCAGGTTACCAGAGCAACTGCCTAGCAACCACCATAACACCCTAGCAACCGCCTAGCAACACCGTAGCAACTGCCCCAAGTACCTTAGCAACTGCCTAGCAACACCCTAGCAACCACCCAGGTTACCATAGCAACCCCCTAGCAACCACCCAGAACACCCTAGCAACCGCCTAGCAACACCTTAGCAACTGCCCCAAATACCTTAGCAACTGCCTAGCAACAGCCTAGCAACCACCCAGGTTACCATAGCAACCGCCTAGCAACCACCCAGAACACCCTAGCAACCGCCTAGCAACACCTTAGCAACCACCCCAAGTACCTTAGCAACTGCCTAGCAACCGCCTAGCAACCACTCAGGTTACCATAGCAACTGCCTAGCAACCACCCCGAACACCCTAGCAACCGCCTAGCAACACCTTAGCAACCACCCAGGTTACCATAGCAACCGCCTAGCAACCACCCAGAACACCTTAGCATTTGCCCAGAAACACCCTAGCAACCGAGTGCCGAGTTTTGCCACTGCAAGCACCATTCACATTTTCTTCAGGAAATGTACATTCTAGTTAATGGTGCTTGCCTCTGGCAAAGCATCATTATTGTTCTCCTGCATACTTATTATTAATGGTGCTTGCCTCTGGCAAAGCATCATTATTGTTCTCCTGCATACTTATTATTAATGGTGCTTGCCAAAGGCAAAGCATCATTATTGTTCTCCTGCATACTTATTATTATTATTATTAATGGTGTTTGCCAAAGGCAAAGCATCATTATTGTTCTCCTGCATACTTCTTCTTCTTCTTCCACTCAAATTTCTGCGCGCTACTCCTCCCGCAGCTTTTGTCATAGACCCATGAATGAGGTGTCAAATTGACCGGCTCATTGAGGAGAGGTGTGCTATGACTTTTATAAGCGATTGGGTGTACGATGTTCGCCCGGCAGGCGAAAAAGTAGCCGAAAAATCCCATTGACTTAACATTGCGACGAACTTTGACGAGTCATAGCTCCTGACGAGAATTTCGTAGAAACATGTGGGTTACCACGTTTGAAGAGGCTGACAGTCTCTGTCAGACCATACCTCAAAATGGGGTGTAAGTTGTACCCCTGGGGAGCAAGAACTGCCCAAAGTTGCCCCATAGACTTACTATGGTGAAGCCGTGCCCATGAAACAGTGTGTTTTTCCTACTATGGTAAATTACATAGGGATTTTGTATTGAACATAACTCTGGATCACAGTGTCATAGAGACAAGGGGGTGGGCTCATTTCACTCAGGCAACCAATCAGTCTCTCAGGATCACTGTGAAGCTATCAAGCCACGCCCTAGCAACCATATAGAGCACCATAGCAACAAGTTCCACAGACTTCCATTGAAAAAGATCAAAGGAATATCTTTGGATGGAAGTGTCATAGAAACATGAGGGTGGGCTCATTTAACTCGGGGCAGCATACGGCCTGTCACGAATCACCTTCAAGACTTCATAGCCACGCCCTAGCAACCATTTAGAGCACCCTAGCAACCCAAAGCATAGAGGGATATCTTCAAATCTGAATATCATAGAGGCATGGTGGTTGGTTTATATCATTCATACTAGCAAGCAGTTTTGGAGTATCATCATTGGCAGCTGCTAAGCCACTCCCTAGCAACCAAATAGAGTACCCTAGCAACCATTTTGCAAGGCCTATTTCTCTGTATCAGAACATCGTAGAGACATGGCGGTTGGTTCTTTTTGACTCATGCTAGCAAACTGGACTTGCAACATGCTACACAAATGCTAGCAGTGAATAGCTACATGCTAATAGCAATTAGCTTAGGTTTTATACATGACACAAACAAGTAAAAATGTGTTAGCTTCATGCTAGTAGCATACTAATTGAGTTAGCATCATGTTAGTAGCATGCTAATCATGTTAGCATCATGCTAGCAAACATGCTAATCATGTTAGCATCTTGCCAAAATCACATTAGCAACATGTTAATCGTGTTAACATCATGCTAATAATGTTAGCATCTTGTTAAAAACATGCTAGCAACATGTTAATCATGTTAGTATCTTGTTAAAAACATGTTAGCAACATGGTAATCATGCTAGCAACATGCTAATCATGTTAGCATCTTGCTAAAAACATGCTAACAACATGCTAATTATGTTAGCATCATGCTAATCAAGAGTGCCGAGTTTTGCCACTGCAAGCACCATTCACATTTTCTTCAGGAAATGTACATTCTAGTTATTCTTCTTCTTCTGGACAAAATTTCGGCGCGTAACTCGTCCCGCAGCTTTCGTCCTAGACCCACGAATGAGGTGTCAAATCGTGCAGATTATTGAGGAATGGTGTGCTATGACTATGAGTATCATCATACTAATTGAGTTAGCATCATGCTAGGAGCATGCTAATCATGTTAGCATCATGCTAGCAAACATGCTAATCATGTTAGCATCTTGCCAAAATCACGTTAGCAACATGCTAATTGTGTTAGCATCATGCTAGCAACATGCTAATCGTGTTAGCATCATGCTAGCAACATGCTAATCGTGTTAGCATCATGCTAGCAACATGCTAATCGTGTTACCATCATGCTAGCAACATGCTAATAATGTTAGCATCTTGTTAAAAACATGGTAGCAACATGTTAATCATGTTAACATCTTGCTAAAAACATGTTAGCAACATGGTAATCATGCTAGCATCATGCTAGAGACTTGGGGCTGGGCTCTTTTGACTCGGCCAGCCAATAGGTAGTGACACAGCAACTTCATAGCCACGCCCTAGAAACCAATTACAGCACCCTAGCAACCGAGTGCCGAGTTTTGCCACTGCAAGCACCATTCACATTTTCTTCAGGAAATGTACATTCTAGTTCTTCTTCTTCTTCTTCCACTAAAATTTCTGCGCGCTACTCCTCCCGCAGCGTTTGTCATAGACCCATGAATGAGGTGTCAAATCGACCGGCTCATTGAGGAGAGGTGTGCTATGACTTTTATAAGCGATCGGGTGTACGATGTTCGCCCAGCGGGCGAAAAATCGGCTGAAAAATCCCATAGACTTAACATTGTGACAAATTTTGACGAGTCATAGCTCCTAACGAGGATTTCGTAGAAATATGTGGGTTACCACGTTTGAAGAGGCTGACAGTCTCTGTCAGACCGTACCTCAAAATGGGGTGTAAGTTGTACCCCTGGGGCGCAAGAGCTGCCTAAAGTTGCCCCATAGACATACTATGGTGAAGCCGTGCCCATGAACCAGGAAGTGACTGCATGTTGTTTTTCCTACTATGGGAAATTACATAGGGATTTTGTATTGAACATAACTCTGGATCACAGTGTCATAGAGACAAGGGGGTGGGCTCATTTTACTGAGGCAACCAATCAGTCTCTCAGGATCATTGTGAAGCTATCAAGCCACACCCTAGCAACCATATAGAGCACCATAGCAACAAGTTCCATAGACTTCCATTGAGAAAGATCAAAGGAATATCTTTGGATGGAAGTGTCATAGAAACATGAGGGTGGGCTCATTTAACTCGGGGCAGCATACGGCCAGTCACGAATCACCTTCAAGACTTCATAGCCACGCCCTAGCAACCATTTAGAGCACCCTAGCAACCCAAAGCATAGAGGGATATCTTCAAATCTGAATATCATAGAGGCATGGTGGTTGGTTTATATCATTCATACTAGCAAGCAGCTTTGGAGTATCATCATTGGCAGCTGCTAAGCCACTCCCTAGCAACCAAATAGAGTACCCTAGCAACCATTTTGCAAGGCCTATTTCTCTGTATCAGAACATCGTAGAGACATGGGGGTTGGTTTATATTGGCAAGCAGCCTTTGGAGTATCATCATTGGTAGCTGCCAAGCCACTCCCTAGCAACCAAATAGAGTACCCTAGCAACCGTTTTGCAAGGCCTATTTCTCTGTATCAGAACATCGTAGAGACATGGGGGTTGGTTTATATTGGCAAGCAGCCTTTGGAGTATCATCATTGGCAGCTGCCAAGCCACTCCCTAGCAACCAAACAGAGTACCCTAGCAACCGTTTTGAAAGACCTATATCTCTGCATCAGAACATCGTAGAGACATAGCGGTTGGTTCTTTTTGACTCATGCTAGCAAACTGGACTTGCAACATGCTACACATGCTAGCAGTGAATAGCTACGTGCTAATAGCAATTAGCTTAGGTTTTATACATGACACAAACAAGTAAAAATGTGTTAGCATCATGCTAGTAGCATACTAATTGAGTTAGCATCATGCTAGTAGCATGCTAATCATGTTAGCATCATGCTAGCAAACATGCTAATCATGTTAGCATCTTGCCAAAATCACATTAGCAAAATGCTAATTGTGTTAGCATCATGCTAGCAACATGCTAATCGTGTTACCATCATGCTACCAACATGCTAATAATGTTAGCATCTTAGTAAAAACATGCTAGCAACATGCTAATCATGTTAGCATCTTGCTAAAAACATGTTAGCAACATGGTAATCATGCTAGCATCATGCTAGCAACATGCTAATCTTGTTAGCATCTTAGTAAAAACATGCTAGCAACATGCTAATCATGTTAGCATCATGCTAATCAAAAGTGCCGAGTTTTGCCACTGCAAGCACCATTCACATTTTCTTCAGGAAATGTACATTCTAGTTAATGGTGCTTGCCTCTGGCAAAGCATCATTATTGTTCTCCTGCATACTTATTATTCTTCTTCTTCTTCTTCCACTCAAATTTCTGCGCGCTACTCCTCCCGCAGCTTTTGTCCTAGACCCATGAATGAGGTGTCAAATCGACCGGCTCATTGAGGAGAGGTGTGCTATGACTTTTATAAGCGATCGGGTGTACGATGTTCGCCCGGCGGACGAAAAAGTAGCCGAAAAATCCCATTGACTTAACATTGCGACGAACTTTGACGAGTCATAGCTCCTAACAAGAATTTCGTAGAAACATGTGAGTTACCACGTTTGAAGAGGCTGACAGTCTCTGTCAGACCATACATCAAAATGGGGTGTAAGTTGTACCCCTGGGGCGCAAGAGCTGCCCAAAGTTGCCCCATTGACTTACTATGGTGAAGCCGTGCCCATAAAACAGTGTGTTTTTCCTACTATGGTAAATTACATAGGTATTTTGTATTGAACATAACTCTGGATCACAGTGTCATAGAGACAAGGGGGTGGGCTCATTTTACTCAGGCAACCAATCAGTCTCTCAGGATCATTGTGAAGCTATCAAGCCACGCCCTAGCAACCATATAGAGCACCATAGCAACAAGTTCCATAGACTTCCATTGAAAAAGATCAAAGGAATATCTTTGGATGGAAGTGTCATAGAAACATGAGGGAGGGCTCATTTAACTCGGGGCAGCATACGGCCAGTCACGAATCACCTTCAAGACTTCATAGCCACGCCCTAGCAACCATTTAGAGCACCCTAGCAACCCAAAGCATAGAGGGATATCTTCAAATCTGAATATCATAGAGGCATGGTGGTTGGTTTATATCATTCATACTAGCAAGCAGCCTTTGGAGTATCATAATTGGCAGCTGCTAAGCCACTCCCTAGCAACCAAACAGAGTACCCTAGCAACCGTTTTGCAAGGCCTATTTCTCTGTATCAGAACATCGTAGAGACATGGCGGTTGGTTTATATTGGCAAACAGCCTTTGGAGTATCATCATTGGCAGCTGCCAAGCCACTCCCTAGCAACCAAACAGAGTACCCTAGCAACCGTTTTGAAAGACCTATATCTCTGCATCAGAACATCGTAGAGACATAGCGGTTGGTTCTTTTTGACTCATGCTAGCAAACTGGACTTGCAACATGCTACACATGCTAGCAGTGAATAGCTACGTGCTAATAGCAATTAGCTTAGGTTTTATACATGACACAAACAAGTAAAAATGTGTTAGCATCATGCTAGTAGCATACTAATTGAGTTAGCATTATGCTAGTAGCATGCTAATCATGTTAGCATCATGCTAGCAAACATGCTAATCATGTTAGCATCTTGCCAAAATCACATTAGCAACATGCTAATTGTGTTAGCATCATGCTAGCAACATGCTAATCGTGTTAGCATCATGCTAGCAACATGCTAATCGTGTTAGCATCATGCTAGCAAAATGCTTATTGTGTTAGCATCATGCTAGCAACATGCTAATCGTGTTACCATCATGCTAGCAACATGCTAATAATGTTAGCATCTTGTTAAAAACATGCTAGCAACATGTTAATCATGTTAGCATCTTGCTAAAAACATGTTAGCAACATGGTAATCATGCTAGCATCATACTAGTAACATGCTAATCATGTTAGCATCTTAGTAAAAACATGCTAGCAACATGCTAATCATGTTAGCATCATGCTAATCAAAAGTTCCGAGTTTTGCCACTGCAAGCACCATTCACATTTTCTTCAGGAAATGTACATTCTAGTTCTTCTTCTTCTTCTTCTTCTTCTTCTTCCGCTCAAATTTCTGCGCGCTACTCCTCCCGCAGCTTTTGTCATAGACCCATGAATGAGGTGTCAAATCGACCGGCTCATTGAGGAGAGGTATGCTATGACTTTTATAAGCGATCGGGTGTACGATGTTCGCCCGGCGGGCGAAAAATTGGCCGAAAAATCCCATAGACTGAACATTGCGACGAATTTTGACGAGCCATAGCTCCTAACGAGGATTTCGTAGAAACATGTGGGTTACCACGTTTGAAGAGGCTGACAGTCTCTGTCAGACCATACCTCAAAATGGGGTGTAAGTTGTACCCCTGGGACGCAAGAGCTGCCCAAATTGGCCCCATAGACTTACTATGGTGAAGTCGTGCCCATGAAACAGTGTGTTTTTCCTACTATGGGAAATTACATAGGGATTTTGTATTGAACATAACTCTGGATCACAGTGTCATAGAGACAAGGGGGTGGGCTCATTTTACTGAGGCAACCAATCAGTCTCTCAGGATCATTGTGAAGCTATCAAGCCACGCCCTAGCAACCATATAGAGCACCATAGCAACAAGTTCCATAGACTTCCATTGAAAAAGATCAAAGGAATATCTTTGGATGGAAGTGTCATAGAAACATGAGGGTGGGCTCATTTAACTCGGGGCAGCATACGGCCAGTCACAAATCACCTTCAAGGCTTCATAGCCACGCCCTAGCAACCATTTAGAGCACCCTAGCAACCCCAAGCATAGAGGGATATCTTCAAATCTGAATATCATAGAGGCATGGTGGTTAGTTTATATCTTTCATACTAGCAAGCAGCCTTTGGAGTATCATCATTGGCAGCTGCTAAGCCACTCCCTAGCAACCAAATAGAGTACCCTAGCAACCATTTTGCAAGGCCTATTTCTCTGTATCAGAACATCGTAGAGACATGGGGGTTGGTTTATATTGGCAAGCAGCCTTTGGAGTATCATCATTGGCAGCTGCCAAGCCACTCCCTAGCAACCAAACAGAGTACCCTAGCAACCGTTTTGAAAGACCTATATCTCTGCATCAGAACATCGTAGAGACATGGCGGTTGGTTCTTTTTGACTCATGCTAGCAAACTGGACTTGCAACATGCTACACATGCTAGCAGTGAATAGCTACGTGCTAATAGCAATTAGCTTAGGTTTTATACATGACACAAACAAGTAAAAATGTGTTAGCATCATGCTAGTAGCATACTAATTGAGTTAGCATCATGCTAGTAGCATGCTAATCATGTTAGCATCATGCTAGCAAACATGCTAATCATGTTAGCAGCTTGCCAAAATCACATTAGCAACATGCTAATCGTCTTAGCATCATGCTAGCAACATGCTAATCGTCTTAGCATCATGCTAGCAACATGCTAATTGTGTTACTATCATGCTAGCAACATGCTAATCGTGTTAGCATCATGCTAGCAAAATGCTAATTGTGTTAGCATCATGCTAGCAACATGCTAATCGTGTTACCATCATGCTAGCAAAATGCTAACATGCTAACAACATGTTAATCATGTTAGCATCTTGTTAAAAACATGTTAGCAACATGGTAATAATGCTAGCATCATGCTAATCATGTTAGCATCTTAGTAAAAACATGCTAGCAACATGCTAATCATGTTAGCATCATGCTAATCAAGAGTGCCGAGTTTTGCCACTGCAAGCACCATTCACATTTTCTTCAGGAAATGTACATTCTAGTTATTATTATTATTGTGAAAGCTGATAATGCATTACACTTTGTAAAAAAAGTTGTGCTCCATCCTTGATCATTACTCCAATAATAAGACTGACAAGCTGCATTAATCGACACATTTTTAGACAATATTGGAGCCACATCTGAATAACAGAACTACAGAAAGCAGGAGACATACAGACTAGAGTGTACGTTACACAATGTAGGAAACTTTTCCTCGTCGAAGCAGAGACCAGGAGACGTTGGGATATCTTTCAAGCAGAAGTTACTCTTTATTGAGAAACGCGCTGTGCGTCGCTGTAGTCATCCAAGTCCAACTAAGGCAGGGTACATTGTAGTTTATATACATTCAAGGGGGAGGGATACATACATTAGAGGTGGAGACAATCTAAACAAAGCATGCAAATGCAGTGCAGGAATCAGCCCGTTACCGGCATTTCCCCAGCCCTGATCTAATCAGCATAACAGTGTCATTCAAATGCATGGGTGCTAACCCAATCAGTCTGACAGTATTGCCCATACCTTCACATTATCATAGAGACAAAGGCAGAGCTGTGTCTTGAGCTTGTCATTGTAATGATGGGTCGGCAGAGCGGGGATCCATTTGCAAGCTTTTATTAAGAACAGTATTTATACAGGTAGACAGGGGCAAAGGCAGGAACATAAACAAGGACAGGCAATGGTCGAGGCAGGCGGCAGACAAACAGAATCAGGGTACAGGCAAGGATCAGGGCAGGCAGCAGAGAATCACAAAGAATAAACAGTCCAACGGAAACCAGGAAACAGTCCACAAGAAAACGCTTAGTAATGATCACCGGGGCAAATCAAGACTTCGCAAAGGGTGTGTGTGTGTGTGTGTCTTAAATAGTCCAGGTAATGATCTGCAGGTGTGTGTGGCAATTGGTGATTGGTGCATGTGATTGGAAGGGAGGATTATGGGAAGTGGAGTCCAGGAACTGACAGGAACAGACAGTGATCGTGACATAACGCCCCCCTTCCGGAAGGCGCGTCCTCGCGGCGTAAATGGCACAGATAGGGAGGGGGGGTGGGTACATTGGAGACCTGTTGGCAGACGGGAACGGGGTCTCCAATGCAGGTCCAGGAACTCGGGCAGCCACGGGGGGTCAGGTGCCACGGGCAGCCACGGCGGGTCAGGTGCCACGGGCAGCCACGGCGGGTCAGGTGCCACGGGCAGCCACGGCGGGTCAGGTGCCACGGATAGCCATGGTGGGTTAGGTTCCAAGGGCAGCCACGGCGGGTCAGGTGGCTTGGGCAACCACGGCAGGTCAGGTGGCTTGGGCAACCACGGCAGGTCAGGTGGCTTGGGCAACCACGGCAGGTCAGGTGGCTTAGGCGGCCACGGTAGGTCAGGTAGCTTGGGCGCCCATGGTAGGTCAGGGTCCGTAGCCGGCCACAGCAGTTCACAGGCGGTTGAAGGCCGTGGGCGTGTAAGGTCCCCACCCGCAAGCTCAAGCAATTCGGAGGCCGCTGATGATCGCGGCCGTGCAGGGTCCCCACCCACAAGCTCCCCACCCTCAGGTATATGGCCCCCCCCCAAAAAAAGTTCTTGGGGAATTCAACGGAGGCCGTGGCGGTTTCGTGGGTAAGGAGCTCGGGTGGCGCCGGCAGGGCGAGGAGCTCGGGTGGCGCCGGCAGGGCTAGGAGCTCGGGTGGCGCCGGCAGGCAAGCCTTCTTCCTCCTCCTCCTCCTCCGTTTACATGGTTGAGGCGGTGGCTCTATGCCTACCTCCTCTGAGGGCGCTGCAGCGGGCTCACGGGTTGGAGCGGACTCGCGGACTGGAGCTGGTTCTGGAGTGGACTCACTGGCTGGAACGACCCCTATGTTCCCAGACACTGGCGGGGCGGCCATCTTGCCCGTGGGCACTGGCAAAGCAGCCATCTTGTCCATAGCATCCAGAGAATTTGAGTGCGTCGCAACCGGCGAGCTTGAGTGCGTGGCAACCGGCGAGCTTGAGTGCGTGGCAACCGGCGAGCTTGAGTGCGTGGCAACCGGCGAGCTTGAGTGCGTGGCAACCGGCGAGCTTGAGTGCGTGGCAACCGGCGAGCTTGAGTGTGAAGCGGCCGGCGGAGGCTTAGGAATGCCAGCCGCTCGTACTGAAGTCAGCGCTGGATCAGCCACACTGGAACGCAACCCACTCCGCTCCCAAACAGATCCAGAGACGTGATGTAATTCTAGAGGATCAACGGAGACTTGACTTGGCTCTGGAAGATCAGCGGAGACATGATGTGATGATGTTGTGGCCGCCATTTTGTGCAGGCTCTCTTTAGAAGCAGCCATTACATGGGGGGACGAGGTGTCGCGTTCCTCCGCGACACCCACAGTAAAAAGTGAACCAACAGTAAGCAGGGCAAAGTCCAGAAATTCCACGAACGACCCTCGGGGACCATTAATAAGTAAGTAGTCCTTCAATGGTTCGTTTAATCCATAGCCAAAGAAGTCAATGAGGGCACAGTCAGGCAGGTCAGAGAAATAGGCAATGTCTAAAAACTTCTGAATGTGGTCCTCGAGTGTACAATTACCTTGCCGAAGGCGGACGAGACGTATTGCTGGGTCCATGCTAAGGCTGGAAGCGCTCGTAGAAGCTGCTGGATCGTTTGATGGTGAAGTCTTCTGTAATGATGGGTCGGCAGAGCGGGGATCCATTTGCAAGCTTTTATTAAGAACAGTATTTATACAGGTAGACAGGGGCAAAGGCAGGAACATAAACAAGGACAGGCAATGGTCGAGGCAGGCGGCAGACAAACAGAATCAGGGTACAGGCAAGGATCAGGGCAGGCAGCAGAGAATCACAAAGAATAAACAGTCCAACGGAAACCAGGAAACAGTCCACAAGAAAACGCTTAGTAATGATCACCGGGGCAAATCAAGACTTCGCAAAGGGTGTGTGTGTGTGTGTGTCTTAAATAGTCCAGGTAATGATCTGCAGGTGTGTGTGGCAATTGGTGATTGGTGCATGTGATTGGAAGGGAGGATTATGGGAAGTGGAGTCCAGGAACTGACAGGAACAGACAGTGATCGTGACAGTCATGCCAAATGGTCAGGAAGTGCATAAAGACACCTGGGCTGCCTGATTTGATTTTCTTAGAATGTCATCCTTTTTACCTTAAAATGCTAAATACAATGTACTTCACCATAGTATTTCATGTGATGTTACGTCAGGATGTAGGATCAGCAGATCTTAAACAGATTTGTAATCCCACAACAACATAACATACAAAACTATGAATTTTGAACGATCGCTAGAAAATATAAACATCAATTATTAATCATACTTACAGGTTGAGATTCAGAGGAGCAAGCTGGTCCAAATAAACTGGGCATTGATCCATATTTTAAGACCAAGCGTTTTGTGAATCCTGCATTAAACTCCCAGAGGTTTGAGAAGCAGTCATCAGTAAAATGACGGGAACACAACAAAAGATTGTACTGCTGTGGTATTGTTGAAAAAAAGAATTTTCCCTGGCTAATGTTCCGTTATGACATCACAACGAAACGGCTTGGGATTCGTTTTACTAACTACTCGTTTAATTGTCTCTGAGTCGACTCTTATTTTTGAAAGACAATAACTTTATATACGGTGCACTTTCAGATTTAAAACTTTGCAGGATGTTTTCATTCACTTAGAGCTATGTTACACACTACATAAAAGGTCATTTTCAAAAATCCATAATAGGGGCACTTTAAATAGGGGGTGCAATTTCTGCATGCTCATCTTTTAGCAAATTATCCATAAAGTACAAAAATGTGCTTTCGTTTGTGATTGCTTGTTTAGAGTGTGTTGCAGCATGAGAAAACCCTTAATTGCATATTCTTTGTTGCTGGGTAGACTTTGTCTGGGCTCACGAAAGAATAGAGGAGCAACCCAACTGTTGCAGATGTCTTGCAAAAACTCTTTGTCCATGATTTGAAAAAAAACTAGCATCTTCCATAGATTGAGCAATCTTATGATCATTCACAGTGTAGGAAAAAACTAAATGACCAATTCAACATCAGGCACTAACAGAATAGATTCCTCATAAATGGCTTCTAGAAGTTGTTGCCATTGTGGATTAACATTTAACTTCTCTTTTACTTTGATTTGACTGTAGCATGGACGACAAAGTAGATGTTAAGTTTGGCAGTACAGTCATTGTTATAATCATTATTTAATGAATTAGTGATTAGTTTTGATACGTTCATACAGTAGCAATACCAATGTTAATAGCTATAAGTGAAGAAATATTACCATTTTGTCACTCAAATGTGATATATTTTGTTAAATGACAGTGAAATTACTTGACATACCCAGGTTTGAGGTGCTCACTTTTGTGTCACTCAGGTTAGATGATGGATACTTTGCCTACACATCACTTCCTGTCTGTTAATTTGGCTACATCACACTATGGTAGTGATGGTAGAAATGGAGCTTTTCAAAACTCTGAATCAACTGAACCAACTGCTTTGCAAAAAGGCAGGGGCTCAAATTTAAAAAAGGTGCATGTATCACTGTAATTTATATATATGTATAGGCCTGTTATTTATACAAGTTAGTTCTGTTTCTCAGATCTGAATGGCTGAGAGTTTTTTCCAGCCATGCGATATTCTACTAAGATCACATGGTAATCGTTTTTCAATGTGTATCACTCTGCTTGTTTCTGCCGAATCTATACTAGCAGCATTTCTCACAGCAAGTGTAAATGGCAGAATGGCAGTATTGAGAAAGTTGTCTGTTAGTGATTGTGATTTCGACTTCAGTAAAAGTTGCATTATTACACCATTAGATGGCAGCAAACACTGTCTTTATGAGTGAAGACTTTTATGTGAAAGGGACTTGAACAAGGTTGTAAACAAGGATACAGAGTTTCTTGTGATACAGAGTTTTCTGAGCACTTGGCTCGTTGGTCTGACGCGGCGCACCGGCAGACAAACGAATCAAGTGATGACCGACCCTCCTCGGAAGATCGGTGGAGGCCGCTGCGCCCTGACGCACACTGGGTGGCAGGGTTGGCAGAACGGCCCCCTGAGGGCGCCGAAGGGGAACAGGTACCAGATTTTTTAATACCCGAACCCCTCCGGGAGGGGCTGCCCTCATGAGTCCCGGACAGCTGGTGTCAGGACTTCTTCTTTGAAGCCTTCCGGGAAATAATGACGGTCCTTAGATCCGCCCTACCCCCGGAAGGCTTTGCCTGTACTGACCGCCCCGGTCCCCAAGCTCTCTGTGGGGGAGCACGGGTGGCCACACTGGCCTTCTGTTGCGCTCTGTGCGCCGAGGAGCCGGCTATCGGCTGAGGCTGCTCCCGCTCAGCAGCCCCAGGGGGATGAATACGGCGGGGAAGGAATCTCTGGAAGGCTGCTGATTGTTTACGTGTCTCCTGGAACCTATCGACGACAGATGACACTGCGTCGCCGAATAGGCCCACAGGAGACAGCGGCGCATCCATGAGGATGTTCTTATCTTTTTCTTTCATGTCTGACAAATTGAGCCACAGGTGCCTTTCCGTGGCCACCAAGGCTGCCATAGAGCGGCCGATTGATTTGGCCGTCTCCTTGGTGGCCCGGAGAGCTAGATCTGTCGCTCTTCTAAGCTCCTGTATAGACTCAAATGTCGTTTCCCCGCTTTCATCTATCTCCCCCAGCAGGTCAGCCTGATAAGCTTGCAAAATGGACATTGTATGAAGGCAAGCTGCAGCCTGACCTGCTGCCGAATAAGCCTTGCCCACCAAGCCTGATGTTGTCTTTAACGGCTTAGTGGGCAATGTCGGGGTCTTGAGGGACGATGCAGACTCGGGCGAGAGATAGCTCGCAAGCGTCTCTTCGACCCGAGGTATCGCCCCATAGCCGTGGTGTTTCAGCCCCACGATGAGGGCTGAACACACGATATTGAACTGGTCTATTCCACAACCTCGACACCTCGGTGTGGAGGTCGGGAAAGAACGGCAGACCCCGACGCTGGGGTAGTGACCGTGCGGGGAGAAAGCGCTCATCAAGCTTACTTTTTGGTTTCGTTTCGCTTCTCTCCGCGGGCCAGTCTATTTTTAGCTTATCGACTGCCCTGGTTACTACCTCCAGCAGCTCCTCATAAGCTGGAGACGAGGATGGCGGGTCCTCATCTCCAGCCTCGACGCTCACCACGTCAACCTCCTCGGAGGAAGATATGTTGAGCGTCGGTGTCTCCCTCCGGGGGGAAGAAACCGCAGCGCGTGCTTCCACCGCCAAAGGAGAGACACTGGGTCTGGCAGGTAAGGGGAGCGATAAGGCAGAGCCCGTCTCTCCCCCCTCTGCCAGATCCATTTGTGATCCCCACGAATGCAGCCTCCGCTGTGCCTCGGCAGCAGCGGGACCTGATCCGCGGGGGGAACACTCGCCGCGGCACCCTCCTCAAAGAGTGCCCGGCGTGATCTTAACACTCTGAGAGTGAGCCGCTCGCAGTGTACACAGACAGCCCCCTCGAGAGCTGCCTGTGCATGCTCAACTCCCAGGCAAACAACACACATCTCGTGTGTGTCCCCACCCGAGATGAATCGTGTGCAGGGAGGCACACACTTAATGAACTGCTGTTTGTTTGTTTTTTCCGCCATTTTCATATATATATATCTCGTGTCTTTGTGGTGCTTTGAAACTCTTGTCCTCAGACGAAGAGATCACTGTGCAAAAGCAACGGGACAAACAACACTAAATAAGACACACAAGATACAGAGAGCGCTTGCTGAAGACAACAGAAGCTAGCGTTCTTTGTTCTGGGTATGCTTTATAGTTTCCTGGTCCGTGACGTCACCCGCCTCTGACGTCTCGTCTCACCATTGGTTGGATACAGAAGTGCTTCACGACGCAATCACGAAGAGGGTTCCCATCACGTCATTCGACGTAGCGTCGATAGTTCCCACGAAAGGGAACTAAGGTTAAACTGAATGAAAAACAAGCTCAGCCATCACTCTAAAGTTGGTAAGCTGTTTATATTTTTAATGTTTCAGTTTTTAACTAATACCCTGTCTACACCAGACACGAGCGGTGCAATGCAACACAAATTGTAAAAAGGTTCCTCTACCTACATTTTTCTAAACTCCAAAAATGACATACAATTTACTGCAGTTTCCAACTGAAATAAACACAAGAGGCAGTAAAATAGTAAAATACCAACAACTTTGACTCCCTTTTACAAAGATTATGATTACAGTGACAAAATATTGATTAATAATGACTTATTTTCACGCAGGTCCTTATACAATACTATGTTGTGACCTCAGAACACTTAGTGCCACATAATGCATAATCATGTACATTTTGACATTTGAACTTATGACATAACCAGCTCCATATGTTTGGCTTTTCTGTTGTAATAAGCTTGCTTTATCGCTCACCTGGTACAGCATTGCACTTGTGGAGCCCTTGGATACGAGTCACATGAAACATGAGTCATGATAAAAGAGCTTCTAGAAGCAGCTAAAATGGCATGGTTGCTTCAGCAAATACATCTTTATCTCACAATTGCTTTTGTTAACACTATTGTTTAGGTTTAGGGTCAGGTTTAGTGTAGGCGGTATGTTAGGCCGGACATTTCATTCCCAAACTGCTGCAAAATGTAAAACAACCAACATAATAAAACGTTGTCAGATACACATCTGTTTCTGATAAAACCAAACTTACTTTTTGCGCCACTCACTGGGCATTGAAAGTTGCACGAAATGTGCAAGAAGCAACGTAATATCATTTTGAACAAACGTCACCCCATACAAGTTGTTCCAATGAGCATGGGTTGACAAAAATTATTATGAGATCAGTTAAAACGTCATTTTAAATGAGATCAGTTAAAATGTCTCGGGTTACTTGTGTAACCCTGGTTCCCTGAATAGGGAATGAGACGCTGCGTGGAGACGCATTGGGATCACCTCTGCGTGATTACGTCTTGAAACACTTGTGAAATCGAACCAATGGCAGGACGTCAGAGGCGGGTGATGTCACGGACCAGGAAACTATAAAGCACACCTGAGAACAAAGAACGGCAGCTTCTGATTGGCTAAAGCAAGACGCTCACAGGCATGCAGGGAGTATGGCAGGGTGACGCAGCGTCTCGTTCCCTATTCAGGGAACCAGGGTTACACAAGTAACCCGAGACGTTCCCTTTCATGGGAACTTTGAGCTGCATCGAGACGCATTGGGAACCCTATCCCAACTACGCCATAATGCCCAGTGCCTGTCTGTTATCACTAAGACGAGAGCACAGCGGACCCCGGAGTGGAGCCCAAATCAAGGTTGTAAAACCTAATAAAGGTATGCTGAGAGGAACACCCAGCCGCATCACATATCTCATGGAGGGGAACCCTCGAGATCAAAGCCTTTGAGGCAGCCATACCCCTAGTAGAGTGAGCCCGGACAGCCAAGGGTGAATGCTGTCTGGAGGACTCATAAGCAAGAGAGATGGCCTCAACCACCCACTTGCTCATTCTCCTGATCCAGATTAGTAAAAGGAGGAGGACAAAAGGCCTGCAGTACAATCGGTCCTGGGATGTTGGTGGGGACCTTGGGTATATAACCAGGTCTGGGATGAAGGGAAGCCCTGACCATACCAGGTGCAAATTCCAAACATGAGGGAGCAACCGAAAGTGCTTGAAGATCTCCGATTCTTTTGAGAGATGAAATTGCCAACAGGAAGATAGTTTTAAGAGTGAGGAATCTCTCAGACACCTCCTCTATTGGTTCAAAGGGAGCCTCAGCTAACCCTTCCAACACAATAGCCAAGTCCCAGGCCGGAGTTCTTGTACGCACAGAAGGCCTCAGCCTTCCACAGAAGATCAGGAGCATGATAAGCGGAAATAGCCGCTATATAGACCTTCAAGGTAGAAGGAGATAAACCATCCGAGAATTTTTTTTGGAGAAATTGCAGCACAAGACTGATAGAAGAGTGGAACGGGTCCAACTGACGTTGTTTACACCAGGTAGAAAACAACTTCCATTTATATGCAACTTCCATTTATATACCAGAGACTGCTAGGAGTCCACCACTGTAGGGAGGACCCTGTTGAACTGGAGCGGGCGAGACCCGAAATGAATTCTATAACCCTTTTCTATTGTGAGCAGTACCCATTGAGAAATATTTGGAAAAAGTTTCCATTCTACCAGAACCTCTGGTGTTTTTTGAGCATTCGACTCAGCGCCCTGAAGCGGCGAACCAGCAGGGAACAACCGAATCCAATGTCGACCGGCCCTCCTCAGAGGGTCGATGGAGACCGCTGTGCCCTGAAACACACAAGGTGGCAGGGTTGGCAGAACGGCCCCCTGAGGGCGTAAAGGACCCTCTTTGGAGGGGGGCTGCCCTTGAAGGTCCCACGCCACTGGCGTCAGGACCTCTTCGAAGCCTTCTTGGCAATAATGACAGTCCTCAGATCTGTCTTACCCCACGAAGACTTTGGCTGTGTCGCCTGTCCCTGCCCCCAAGCTTTCTGCGGGGGAGCACGGGTGGCAACACTTTCTTTTTTCTTTTTTTTTTTGAACGGTCAGACCAGTGCCCTGAAACGGCGAAACGGCAGGGAACATCTGAACTGACCGCTCTACGACCCTCCTTTTCTCAGAGGATCGCTGGAAACAGCTGCGCCCTGAAAGCACACGAGGTGGCAGGGTTGGCAGACCGGCCTCCTCTTTTAAATTCCTCAGAATTTAATGTATTCAATATTTCATTTAATCCTCAAATTAAATGCAGCCAGAAACAAACAGTCAAGAATGGCTGAATGACAGGTTGAATATATTAGAATACAAAAAGAATTATAGCTCATAATAGTTTGCAAGGGATTATAGGGAAAAGAGAGAAAGGGAAACTCCCGTCTGCTCAGTTCCCTCCGAATATATATATAAATACATATATATATATAAATTACGGGCACGTAATCTATGCGCAGCCTCGGCAAACGTGAGATCCAAGCCATATATTCTTTATTGCAGACCTAATCCACGCGCTGCCTCGGCAAATGCGAGATCCGAGCCTTGCATTAGACTTTTATTCCCTCGAGAATAAAGCCAACAGGAGTGGAGCTAAAAACTCCCGCTAGAGCATGCTTCTCTTTACACTTCGGGACATTTTTATGAATGAACACTGTCAGCCCCATGTGAGCTGACGTGCATGCTCCACTAACAGCAAACAACACATCGATCGTGTGTATCCCCACTCGCTTTGCAGTGTAGCACAGGGAGGAACACGATTCAAACTGCTGTTCGTTATGTCTTCAATATTTGTAAGTTTACAAAATCAGAAAAGATATTTGATTTAATTTCTCAAAATTAAATGGAGCAAATAAACAATCAGACAAGTATATCACGGTCTGAATATTTCAAATAAACACATAATAATCATGGCTTTCAAACACAACTGGTTTGTTTTTGATGTTAGAATAATAGACGTGTGATTTGAAAACACGATATGTGTGTGAGGTGGTGAGTCCTCAGATCGATATCACAATATCCACCTCCTCAGAGCTGGACATGTGAAGTACCGGTGCCTCAACCCGGGGGGAAGAAACCGCAGAGCGTGCTTCCACCTGGGAAACGACACTGAACCTGGCAGGTAAGAGCAGAGAAAGGGCGGCGCCCGTCTCTAACCCCTCTGCCAGATTCATCTGCGAACCCCATGATCTGAGCCGCCGCTCTGCCCCGGCAGAAGCGGGACCCGACCACGAGGAACGCGAGCCGCGGCGCCCTCCTCAAAGAGCGCCCGGCGGGAGCAGAGAGGTTCTATATTAAACTTATCACAATACTCGCAAGCAACCCCCTCGAGGGCTGCCTGGGCATGCTCCGCTCCCATACAAACAACACAGAGCTCGTGTGTATCCCCACCCGTGAAGTAATGAGGGTAGGGAGAAGCACATGGTCTGAACTGCTGTTTGCTCGCCATTATAGTGTCTTTTATATACAAATATATATATATATATATATATATATATATATATATATATATATATATATATGTGTGTGGTGTAACACTGATACTCTTGTCCTCAAACAAAAGAGATCGTTTCTGTATATGTAATTGACAGACAACACCAAATAAGACACACGATAACACAGAGCGCTTGCTGAAGACACAGAAGCTGGCGTTCTTTGTTCTCAGGTGTGCTTTATAGTTTCCTGGTCCGTGACGTCACCCACCTTTGATGTCCCGCCATTGGTTCGATTTCACAAGTGCTTCAAGACGTAATCATGCAGAGGTGATCCCAATGCATCTCGACGCAGCTCGAAGTTCCCATGAAAGGGAACCATATATTAGAAACATTCAGGGTTCACCAGATTAACACCCCCTCTGACCATAAAAATTCTTAAACATTTTGAAAACAGTATTACATAGCAAAGACTTGTTTGCTGAAATCAAGTGCCTTGCCCAGTTTGATACTCGCTCTGAACCACAGATTTAAATTAAATATTAATAATTAATTAATTAATTAACACTTTATGAAGTAGTGTTTCATCACTACTTGATTTTGTGTTTTCATCACTACCCATCAGAAAATCTTCCTAGAAAATACTAGAAAATTAATCTAACCATTTTTGTTTGGACCATTTTGACACAATCAACTAGTCTGCAGTATTGTTTTTAGGCAGTTATGGAGAAAACAGATATCATTGCCACAGAGCTGACCTTGACCTTCAAACTAAATCTGGCTTTGAATAACAACCCCCCTCTTGCAACACCAGGAATGTAAAAGGCTGCCAGTGTTGACCTTTGGCCCTGTTTCTTAACTGAACCCACATCTCTAAATAACCCCTTGACCCGTGTTCAGGTTGCCTAAGTAACCTCTAATTTACCTATGAGTGACAGCTCCATGTTCTTTATGCATGCAGAGTGAGGGAGGCACATTCCTCTTTGTGGATGGACAATAATAAAAGAAATCATGGGCTCTTGAGCATTATCTACTTGGAGCCTAATGAGCAATGTACAGGTGTTTTCCTTTTAGTTTATTTCTAAAGATAATATTAATTAAATTTTGCAAGCATTTACCTTTACTTACAATACCCTTTCTAAACTCTTAACACAAAAACACACACCCACATAACTAACTTATCAAAACACAGCAAACCTGACTTAATAGCTAATCATTCTGTCAAAATACTAGCACATTTTCTATCCAACAGGAACATAGTATAGCCAATTATAGTACACTGACTGTCAAAATACTAAACAGTTGACTCTACATTCGAATGTGTGCATTTTTGGCAACACAGTCTAAAAGTGATCAGTCATCATTACTTTATAAAATGTACAGTAGTAAAAATATTAAGTGACAGAACTGCTGCAGTAAGCTTTATGAAATTGCAGAACATCCAACATGCAGAAATGCTTTTTATTACTTATCAATCCTTCACAGTCTTCAGCTAAGATGTCTCTGCAGTTGGCATCCATTGCATCCAGCAGGGACATATGAGCATATAGCAGATGATCACTGCCATCTTCAGGTAGAAAAAAAAATCCTCAATAGGGTTGAAGAAAGGCAAGTAGGGGGGAAAGAAATAGGAAAAGTAACTTGGATGGACTGCAAGCCAGTTTATCTTTTGCATGTGAATGGTGGAATACATTGTACCATGCAATCACAAATGACCTCATGTTTCTTCCTACATGTTCCCTTTCAGCTTTAGGTCAACTAAAAACAAAAGAAGGTGTTTATTGTTGTAGGGAACAATCTGGAATTTCTGCAGGACCAAACCAGCCCTCAAGATTGCAAGCAAACATTGTGATATTTGCTCCTCTTTGACCCAGCACATCACTCAGCTCTTTCCCGGTGATGTTTCTTCCACCTCAATGTGTTTTTGGTTAGACCCTCCAGGTTAAACCCTCCCTCTTTTACATAAATTATTTAATGTGGGGCCTAATTAGCATCCAATTTAATGTCTGTGAAAGAAATCAAAAACAGTATGTATAAATGCTTTTCAGTATGTACTACTGTCTGCACTGTAACCCATATTTACAAGTAGAGTTCATTATAGAACAATGCATAATAGATAATGGATGACACCATATGTGGACACATTGCTGCCGGAGTTCCTTGACCCATTTACTGTTCCTTTCAAAAGTAACTGTGTTTAACTGTTTAATTTGAATCAATTTTGGTCAGAGTCCAAGCACTGGTAGCCAGGCTGATGTTTTCCACATTGTGAAATACAGGTTGTCCTTTTTTGGTCTGTATTTCTCACAGTTTTATTGCAGTGTCGCCACTGACACATCCAACAATGGCATGCTCTTGGACTTCACTGAGAAGCTTTCCTCTTCTCTCAGATGGAGGAAGACGTTGCATCCTTGGAACAAATATACAACATATTTGCTTTGGAACTTGTTGCGTACAGTTACTTTAGAAGAAGCCGTTGTGAAATGCATTACTTCCCATCTAAAAAAATCCTGCATTGCTGGTAACCAGCATAAGGTATGTTTTGCATGCTGGGACTAGCATGGGATGCTTGTTTGTTGGTCCCCAGCATGGGAAGTGGGAGAGATGGTTGGGAGAAACCAGCTCAGTTTTGCTTGAGAACAGCATGACTATGCTAGTCCACCAGCTTGACCAGCGCTATACCCGCTCTAACCAACATAAACCAGCCTGGACCAACATAGAATTCATGCTGGTTTATGCTGGATTTTTCAGCAGGGTTAGCTGTTGGTTTCATGAAAATTCTGGATAACGGAAGCCACGGTTGCCCGTCTGAGATTAGGCTGGGCTTTTTATCCAGCCTCTGTTAGTGATAGACAGTGGTTTATCACATGGTCTATGATGGTGGCTCTTATTACATCTGTGACAAAAGCCCTTACTCTCCTTTGAACACCACCATGCATTCTTACTCCTCTCCCCCTACCTCTTCTTCTCGATTGTCCTGGTCCAACCATTCCTCTTTCTGATTTAACTACTTCTCTATCTCATCCAATTATTCTTCTCCCACATCCAGACATTATTTTTTTCGCTCTCTGCTCCTATGTGTTGTTCTGTATCCACAATGAACAGAACCAAACCAAAGAATTTATTTTTACTGTGTATGTCCATGGAACTTCAACAACTGGCTATGTCTCTGCTTGAGATTGGAGAATAGTCAGGTTATGCAGTTTTGAATATGTGACAACAGATTGGACAAAAAAGGAGGTTATCAAGTGTAACAAACTGTAACGGAATCCAAGCTTTTAGGCTTGGAAAAACAATATTTGAATTTTAATGTCACCTATGGATGGAAGTTCACTAAACAATATCAAGATTAATTAAAGCTGCAAGCAGCGTTAAAAGGGCCCTCGCACCTGTGCCACCACCACCCGGTGGCTTTAGAAAAACAGCACGGTGGGTAATATGCATTTAAGTATATAAATATAGGAGAACTACGTCAGTCATTTGTATTTGCCACACTTCCTGCTTCCTGACTATAACTAAATTTTAGCACGTAGATGTCTTCAGGCCAGGGCACTTGTCAAATATGTGAAGTTTGAGGCAGATTGGACATTATATGTTACAACTTCCTGTTTCATGACAATAATAGCATGCTTTAGCACTCAGCTAAGTGTTGCTAGCATGTTTTATAATGTTTGTAGCATGCTTAGTACTCAATTGCATATTTTAGTATGTTGCTAGTAGTGCATCACAGTGTTAAACATGTCACTTCCTGTTTCTCCTGTTGAAAAAAACAGCATATGCTGGTTGGGTATGTTTTGAAGCATGGAAGCTGGTTTGAGCTGGTTTATGCGGGTCAAGTGCTGGTCCTAAGCTGGAGTTAGTTGCTTAGGACCAGCACTTGACCAGCATTTGACCAGCTTAACCCTCTGGGATCTA
This sequence comes from Ctenopharyngodon idella, assembly GCF_019924925.1. Classification (NCBI taxonomy): domain Eukaryota; kingdom Metazoa; phylum Chordata; class Actinopteri; order Cypriniformes; family Xenocyprididae; genus Ctenopharyngodon; species Ctenopharyngodon idella. Next base: position 399,412 of record NC_067230.1, on the reverse strand, counting down.
AGGATTTTTGGGGCCCTGGAGAAGTTTTGACATGCCCTGACATTTGTGCTTTTTTCAGTTGCTTATAAACATTAATAGCAAAAGTGTCATTACACTGTATTCAGCATGAACTAGGCTACCATCATATGTGAGCAACATGGATGTACATGTTTGTGTTTTTGAGAGAATAACATTTATGCGTGGTAATTGAAAAAAAAAAACAAAAAAAACAAAAAAAACTTAAGTCACTGAAATACGGCCACAAAACAAATACTAAATATGTGTTCACAAGACTTCTGGGTATTGGTGGTTGTAGACTATAATTTTTGCATCAAAATGATGTAAAAATGATCCTGCCTACTCGTTCATATAAAACAATATAATGATTTTAATTTTGTAAGAAACTTTTTGTCAAGAAAGACAGTATGCGGGCAGTGTGAATCTCCATGAATAATGCTGTGATTCACACCTGAGAAGACAAAGACCTGCATAATGGCCCACATAATGACCCACATAATGAGCTCTTTTAGTCAGGTAGGCTATGTGAGAGGAAACTAAAAAAAAAAAATCAAGGTACAAAGTTTTTTTTTTTTTAGTTTAGTTTTTGTAGTTTATTCAGAATATAGTTAACAATATAAATGAGACACATTTTGAATAAATGAGGGCACATTTTGAGTATACAGTTTTACCTGCAAATAAATCCTGTTCAAAGATATAAGTGAACATCACTTAACTGGCATTCCAAGGTGTTTGGTGTTTCTTTGCACTGGAGAAAGAAAAAAAACCTTTCCTGCTTCCAGTCAGTGATATCACCATTATATTCATTCAGAATGTCCAGTGTGGGCCAATATCTGGTCACTATGATTCTCAAATCTGTGAGATAAAAGAAAAAGCCCTCTGTGAGCATGCTGATAACAGGATCATATCAGCTATTGTATTAATGTTAATATAATGTCCACTCTTAACAGAAAACATGATTTTTGTGATCTTATGCATGCATTTTTGCACATCATGTGAAGAAAATTTTGTATAGGCCTATTTTAAATTACAGTATTGGTCAAAAGATTGGACACATTACTATTTATAATGTTTTTGAAAGAAGTCTCATGCTCATCAAGCCTGCATTTATTTGATAAAACATACAGAAAAAAAAAAAAAAAAGAAAAAAAACAGCAATACTGTGAAATATTATTACAATTTAAAATAATGTTGTTCTATTTTAATATAAATGTTAATGTGCAGTTTAATACATTGCTAACACATTTTATTTCAGTATTTATTACATATTTCAGTCAATTTCACTCATCTCAGTAGCAATATAGTTTGTGAATAGCCAATGACAATTTACTAATGTAAGTTGTGTGTAGTAAACGAAACCGCACGTCGATCTGCCCCATTAATTCACACTGAGACACACAAAACTTGCAGGATTCGTATTTAAACAGTCTTTTTGTGGTTTAATATTCACAGACACTATATCGTGATTAGAATAAAGAACTTAAGAATAAAAAAAAACGTCTCGGGTTACGTATGTAACCCTGGTTCCCTGAATAGCATTGGGATCACCTCTGCGTGATTACGTCATGAAGCACTTGTGAAATCGAACCAATGGCATGACGGAACGTCAGAGGTGGGTGATGTCACAGACCAGGAAACTATAAAGCATACCCAGAACAAAGAACACCAGCTTCTGATTGGCTGAAGCAAGACGCTCACAGGCATGCAGGGAGTATGGCAAAGCGACGCAGCGTCTCGTTCCCTATTCAGGGAACCAGGGTTACATACGTAACCCGAGACGTTCCCTTTCATGGGAACTTCGAGCTGCGTCGAGACACGTTGGGAACCCTATGCCAAGTGCCTGTCTGTTATCTTACGACGAGAGCACAGCAGACCCCGGAGTGGAGCCTAAGTCAAGGTTATAAAACCTGATGAACGTATGCTGAGAGGACCACCCAGCCGCATCACATATATCATGGAGGGGGACCCCCGAGATTAAAGCCTTTGAGGCAGCCATACCCCTGGTAGAATGTGCCTGGACAGCCAAAGGAGAAGGCTGTCCGGTAGATTCATAAGCAAGTGAGATAGCCTCGACCACCCACTTGCTCATTCTCTGCTTAGACGCAGGGCCTCCCTTCTTAGGAGACCCGTAACAGATGAACAGCTGATCGGATTTGCGCCACAGGGCAGCTCTGTGGACATAAGTGTCTAGTGCCCTAACCGGGCAAAGCAGATTAAGCTTTTCCTGATCTGGACTGGAAAATGGAGGAGGACAGAAGGCCTGCAGTACAATCGGCCCTGGGACGTTGGTGGAGACCTTGGGTACATAACCATGTCTAGGATGAAGAAAAGCCTTGACCATACCAGGCGCAAATTCCAAACATGAGGGAGCAACCAAAAGTGCTTGAAGATCTCCAATTCTTTTGAGAGATGAAATAGCCAAAATGAAGATAGTTTTTAGAGTAAGGAATTTCTCCGAAACCTCTTCGAACGGCTCAAAGGGAGCGGAAGCTAGCCCTTCCAACACGACAGCCAAGTCCCAGGCCGGAGTTCTTGTATGTAGCGAAGGCCTCAGCCTCAGAGTATCACGAAGAAAGCGTATGACTAGGGGATCTCTTCCCACAGAAGAGTCCCCCAGAGGAGCATGATAGGCGGAAATAGCCGCTACATAGACCTTCAAAGTAGAAGGAGATAGACCATCCGAGAACTTTTCTTGGAGAAATTGCAGCACTAGGCTGATAGAACAATGGACAGGGTCCGACTGACGTTGTCTACACCAGGTAGAAAACAACTTCCATTTATACACATACAGCTTTCTTGTGGAAGGAGCTCTGGAGTGGAGTATGGTCTCCACAACCTCAGTTGAGAGACCAGATTCTATGAGCCTAGCCCCCTCAGAGGCCAGGCCCACAGTTTCCACAACTCCAGGCGGGGGTGAATTATCATGCCGCCCGCTTGAGACAGGAGGTCCTGTCTGAAGGGGATCTCCATAGGAGAGCCGTTGAGAAGCGACACAAGGTGCGTGAACCAAACTCGGGTCGGCCAGAACGGGGCTATCAATATGAGACGGACCCTGTCCCGGCGAACCCTCTCCAGAACTCCTGGGAGCAGAGCAATTGGGGTAAATGCGTACAGACATAGCCTCGGCCACATCTGTACCATGGCATCCAAACCCAGAGGGGCTGGATGAGTCAGAGAAAACCACAATGGGCAGTGAGTTGTTTCTTTCGAAGCAAATAGGTCGACTTCCGCTCGACCGAAGTTTTTCCATAAAAGCTCCACCACCTCGGGGTGGAGTCTCCATTCCCCAGCCTCGGCCCCTGCCTCAACAGGATGTCTGCCCCCACATTTTGATGCTCTGGGATGTAAGCCGCTCTCAGGGAGATTAGCTTCCCCTGGGCCCACAGGAGGATCCGATGGGCCAAGTTGCACAGGTGGCGAGACCTCAGACCCCCCTGATGGTTGATATAGGAGACCACCGACATGTTGTCCGTGCAGACCAACACATGATAGCCCCTCAGGTCTGGGAGGAAGTATTTGAGAGCTTGAAATACCGCCATCATTTCCAGTCGATTTATGTGCCAGGAAAGTAGATGGACTTCTTCGAAGGACTTCTTCGAAGCCTTCTTGCCGATAATGACAGTCCTCAGATCTGTCTTACCCCTCAAAGGCTTCGGCTGTGTCGCCTGTCCCTGTCCCCAAGCTCTCTGCGGGGGAGCACGGGTGGCGACACTGTTTTTGCTGCACTGAGGAGCTGGCTGATGGCCGAGGCTGCTCCCGCTCAGCAGCCTCGGGGGGTTGAAAGCGGCCGGGAAGGTATCTCTGGAAGGCTGCTGACTGCCTTTTAGTCTCCTTGAACCTTTCGACGACAGATGTAACTGAGTTGCCGAAGAGGCCCAGAGGAGACAGCGGCACATCCATAAGGATGTTTTTGTCTTTATCCTTTATATCGAAAAAGGTTTAACCATAAATGCCTCTCCGTGGCCACCAGGGCTGCCATAGAACGGCTGATTGTTTTAGCTGTCTCCTTGGTGGCCTGGAGAGACAAATCAGTGGCTTTCCTGAGCTCTTGGATGGCTTAGAAGCTCGCTTCCCCGCTTTCGTCAATCTCCCCCAGCAGGTCAGCCTGATAGGCTTGCAGGATCGACATGGTGTGTAGACATGCCACAGCCTGACCTTCTGCCGTATAATATTCGTGTATAATATATTCAGCCCCAAGATGTTTGAATATGTCGTAGTTTGAGGGCTGAAAACTCTATACTGAACCGGCCTTTTCCACGACCTCGACACCTCGGTGTAGCCAAAAGGGTCTAAAGCCTCGTTTACACTGCACGCGTGTGCGGCGCGTTACGGCTGCGACGTGGCTACCGGAGCTGATACGTGGCCACTCTAGTCAATGCTCGTGTTTACACCAGCCACGCCGCTGTGCGTTTTCGAAGCGTCCCAGAAGCGGCTCGCCGCGCCGCTTTGCTAAAAATAGGCGCCAAGCCTATTTTTGACGGACGCTGCGTCCAAGACGCACAGCTCAAATACAAAATAAAATCAAAATAATCACCCTGTGTAAACTCCCGCTCATATTTCACATCACTAGGAGGCCAGAAACTGAAGACAAGAGATTCGAAGTTGAAAAACTTGAATTTTTTTTGTTCTTGTCATCCATTAGACTTTTAAGTGTATAAACTTCGTCTGTAGGCTACAGCAAAATAAAGTATGGCATAGCAATAAACACAATTAAACCGGACAAAATATAACCATTTAGCCATTAAAAACATGAAAAGAATCAAGGAAAAAACATCAGACAGTCAAATCTCGTGGTCTTGCGAATTCAGCCGCTTTGCTTCTGAAATGCTTCTGGTGTGAGTTGGCACTGCCCAGAGGACGGAACAAAACCTTGCCGGAGCCGTAACGCGCCGCAGACGCATGCAGAGGCTTAATGCCTGTTTCACACTGCACACTGTACCGTATTTTTTTCGGTATGCATTATTTTAGTTATTACACAGACTGCAGCATACCCAAATTAAACCAGAGTTTGCAGTCTTGTAAACATGTGCACGCGGCAGATGATGTCATACACACAAAGCTTACCACATTCGTGTGCAGCAATGGATGGCACAAGGCTTTTGTTTATTTATTTTATTTATTTATGTATTTACGTTTATATGAGAATGTTGTACACCTCCCCATGTTAAAAAAACTTTCAAGACTATCAAGTTTATAAATGACCAACTTATAAAAACGAATGTATAGCTGTCTTTGTAAAGAAATGCTCACATATGTAGCTTCGAGCCGCTGCTGTGACGCTGTACAAACGCTTCCAGTGTGAATACTCGCGCGTCTCTGCAGCTGCAGTGACGGTGTAGTTACGCTCACGCTTGCAGTGTGAAACAGGTGTAACTCTGTGCCACCGCATAACTATAGATGTGTTAAATATAATGAGAATATATATATATCCGAGTCCTGATCGGGAGGTAACGTCCGATTCCGATCGAGTCTGAAACCACGTGATCGGGCCCGATTTCCGATCACGTGATCGGATCTGGACATCCCTAGAAAGAACGGTAGTCGGGAAAGAACGGTAGTCCCCAACGCTGAGGCTGTGACTGGCAGCTCTCTGATCTAGAGCTGCCTGGGCATGCTCCACTCCTAAACAAACAACACACATCTCGTGTGTATCCCCACCCGTGATGAAACGAGGGCAGGGATGAACACACTTGATAAACTGCTGTTTGCTCGCCATTATAGTGTCTTTGATATATATATTATATATATGTGTGGTGCAACAAAGATACTCTTGTCTTCAGACGAAGAGATCATTTTCTGTATGTGTAACTGACAGACAACACCAAATAAGACACACGAGAACACAGAGTGCTTGCTGAAGACACAGAAGCTGGCATTCTTTGTTCTGGGTATGCTTTATAGTTTCCTGGTCTGTGACGCCACCCGCCTCTGACATTGGTTCGACTTCACAAGTGCTTCATGACGTAATCATGCAGAGGTGATCCCAATGCGTCTCGACGCAGCTCGAAGTTCCCATTAAACGGAACTTACCATTCACAATCATCGGCTTGATCTAGTTGATCCTCGAAATGAAAGTGAAACCAGTCATGCTCATCCTCTGAGGCAAATCCTTTTAAAATTATTTCTCACCGCATCTCAAAACGATGAAAAGTACATGACTAGAGGGGGTTAAACCAGCTCATGACCAGCATAAACCAGCTCAAACCAGCTTCCATGCTTAAAAACATACCAAAACAGCATATGCTGTATTTTTTTCAACAGGTTCCAGTGGTTGGCGCTACTACTATAACTGAATATTGTCATGTAGATGTGTTCAGGGCAGGACTCTTCTCAAACGTGAAATTTGGGGCAGATTGGACATTGTATGTCTGAGTTACAACAACTTCCTGTTTCGTGGTGTTAATCACATTCATTAGCACTTAGGCTAACAGGTGGCGCTATGACTAACTAAATATTTGCATGTAGATGTCTTCAGGCCAGGACTCTTATCAAACATGTGAAGTTTGGGGTAGGTTGAATATTGTATGCCTGACTTACAACAGCTTCCTGTTTCATGGCGAAACATCAGACTTTGTCAGGCCGCCTTGGACATGCCCTTCAACGAAAACGTCTCGGGTTACGTTTGTAACTCTGGTTCCCTGAATAGGGAATGAGATGCTGTGTCGAGACACGGTGGGAACGCCTCTGCGTGATTGCCAAAGAGTCAGAACTTCTTGTTCCAAAACCAGAGACTGCTTCGGGCCCACTACTGTAGTGAGAACCCAATTGAATCTGGGCGGGCGAAACCCGTACTGTATTCTGTAGCCCTTTTCTATTATATGAAGTACTCATAGAGATACATTCGGTAGACGTTTCCATTCTGCCAGAAGCTCCACTAAGGGAACCAGTCTCTTGAGACTGGCCTCAGGTATTGGATGAGTGGTCAGACGAGTGCCCTGAAGCGGCGAACTGGCAGGGAACATCTGAACTGACCGCTCTATGACCCTCCTCGGAGGATCGCTGGAAACCGCTGCACCCTGAAGCACATGAGGTGGCAGGGTTGGCAGACCAGCCTCCTTTTTTTTTATTTTTTTTTTATTTTTATTTTTTTATAAATTCCTCAGAATTTAATGTAGCCAGATATCAACCAGACAAGTAAAAACGGTCTGGATGAAAGGCTGAATATAATGTATTAATACAGAAATCTAAATTCTGAGAAGAATTTACCATTTAATTTCTCAAAATTAAATGCAGCCCTATCAACCAGACAAATAAAAACGGTCTGGATGAGAGGCTGGATACAGTATTTTCATACAGACATACACTTTTCAAAGCAGATAATATTTCATTTAATTTTTTAATTAAATGCCAGAAACAAACAGACAAGAATGGCTGAATGTGAATATTATAATGCAAAAAGAATTATAGCTCGTGATAGTTTGCAAGTGATAGGGACAAGAGAGAAAGGGAAAATCCCGCCTACTCAGTTCCCTCCGATTATATGTAATTATAATATATATATATATATATATATATATATATATATATATATATAAGTTATCATTTACAGTTCAAAATTTTGTTCATGAATAAATGGGTAATCAGTAAAAGGGTTAAAGAACACTAATCAAGATTGTAACACACACACACACACACACACACACACACACACACACACACAGGGAGAGAGAGAGGGAGAGAGAGAGAGAGAGAGAGAGAGAGAGAGAGAGACATACACAGACAGCGACACAGACAGAGACCCACACACAGACAACCTCTAAAAATTCTAGAGCAAATTACATACTGTTATTTGTGCAAACTCCACAGTGCTCTGAGAAATCTAAGTCTTAATGCAAATGTCTGTGATTGCTGATGTATTATCCTAACACTTCTCTTCATGTGTTTTTTTGAAATCCCTGAGCTATCATTTGTGCACAAATCTTATGCAGCAAAAGCATGCTTTTGTTTCATTTCAATATGTGTGGTATACGATAATTTTTTTTTTTTTTATAAAATTAATAAATAGACTCAAATCACAGAACCTGCAAAGACAATTTTAATGTCAGTCTCAGGTAACAGTAAGGTACATGTCTAGATTTTTCTGATCACTTATGCAAGTTTATTTTAAACAGCCACTTTTATAATCATGTGAAATTTACTGAAACAGGAGTTTTTTAATGCATTTGAATTATATCAATAAACAATTAATTAAAAAATTATAATTATAATTGTAAAAAATAATAATTGTAGCTCAAACAACATTTAGAAAACTAGTCCTGTCCAAATAGTGATATAGTGTCATGGTTCAATTTCAAATGAGTGTGAAGTTATTATTTGCAGTTCAAAATTTTTATAAGTTCATCAATAAATGGGCAATCAGTAAAAGGGTTAAAGACCACTAATCAAGACTGTAATACACACACACACACATACACACACAGAAAGAGAGGGAGAGAGACATACACAGACAGCGACACACACATAGACAGAGACACACACACAGACACCCCCCCCACACACGCACACTCAAACACACGCAGAATGAGTGAGACTGAGGGAGTGACGGGGGCAGAGAGAGAGAGAGTGTGTTTGAAAAATCCACATTCAAACAAAAATATCTGACTTCCAGTTGGTCGGAGCTAATGACTGTAAATTAGAAAGTTGTCTGGCTTAATGAGAACGAACAATATGTGTACCGAGTTTGGTGACTGTAGGTTAAACTAACCCCCCCACTTTTGTCAAAAGGTGGCGCTGTAGAGCCCATGCTACTGGACGACAATATCGATGTGTGTTTTGTTTTTTATGCAATTTAAATCATGTTCAGAGCCTCAAAAATACCAAAGAATATTATTAAAGTTTGACACATTGCCATGGCAACAATATTTAAGATATCACAAATACATTCACAGGTCTACATTTCCTGTTTCCCGTTTCTCGCCATAAATTTGCTGCCTCGCCATGGCCAAACCGTTTGAGATATCCAACATCCATCTGCAGTTTAACAACTTCAGTGTCTTAGCACCATGTTGAAAAAGTTTGGTGTAAATTGTATAAACCCTGTAGGAGTAGTAGTATAAAATTGATAGCCTGTTTTTTTTTAAAAATTCACATTCAAACCAAAATAGCTGACTTCCTGTTGATCGGAGCTAATGACTGTAAATCAGAAAGTTGTCCGGCTTAATAAGACCAATATGTGTACCGAGTTTGGTCAAAAGGTGGCGCTGTAGAGCCCCTCCTCCGCGCCCATTTCTAGGGTTTTGCCCATGTCTACTGGCTGACATCTCCGACATGTGTATCGAGTTTCATGCAATTTGAAGCATGCTAAGAGTCTCAAAAGCATCCAAAACAAATATTAAAGTTTGATGCGTTGCCATGGCAACAGTGTTTGAGTAATCACAATTTTTTTCAAAGGTCTACATTCACCGTGTCTTGACATTATTCTGATGAAGTTTGAAGCAAATTGGGTAAAATAAGAGGGTGATCTCAAAGCATTTTGAAAGTGACACACTTCCTGCTGCCAGTTGGTGGCGCTATAACTTTGACTCACAATAGTCATATCCGTGTGATCAGCCTCGTACAACAAACACACAGCTGAAGTTTCATAAAAATCAATCAATGTATGATAAAGTTATAACACATTTCCTGTCTCCCTTTTCTCGCCATAAATTTGTTGCCTCGCCACGGCAAAACCCTTTGAGATATCAAAAATCCGCTGGCAATTTTTTATCATTACTGTCTTGACTTCATGCTGACCGAGTTTGGTGATGATCGGATTAATCGCCTAGGAGGAGTATATCAAATTCCAGAGCATGCGTTTTTCAAACAACCCATAATAACTGTTTTTCTGTTGAGTTGGCGTATAACTTAGAGCACGAAAGTTGTTCGGCCCGATGAGGTCTATATGTGTACCGAGTTTCATACTAATACGTGCAAGCGTGTTTGATATATGGACCAAGTTTTCGGAGCCCATTCAAGGGGGCGCTGTCAAGCTCCCCTGCCACGCCCGGATACCATCTTCAGTCCGGCCCTAATGGCCGCAGATTCTGACCTGTGTGCAAATTTTCAAGAGTTTAAGCATGTTAAGGGCCCCAAAAGTGCCAAAAACCTTTAAAAAAAAAATAAAATAATTAAAGCTGCAAGCAGTGATGAAATGGCCATCGCACTGGGCTCACTGCCACCCGTTGGCATCAGGAAAACAGTGAAAGTGGGCAACATAAGCGAGTGAATACAGGAGAATTATGGCCAAGTCATTTCAAAGTGCCACACTTCCTGCTGCCAACATGTGGCGCTTTGTCCGTAACTGAATATTGCCATGTAGATGTCTTCAGGCCAGAACTATTATCAAACATGTGAAGTTTGGAGCAGACTGGACATTGTATGCCCGAGTTATAACAACTTCCTGTTTCGTGGAAATATTAGCATACATTAGCACTTAGCCAAGTGTTTCATGATTTAACGTGTTTCTAGCATGTTTGATGGTTCGTGGCATATTGAAATGTGTTTCTGGGAGTGAATTAAAGTGTAAAGCATACCATTTCCTGTTGCTAGCAGGTGGCGCTATGACTGACTGAATATTGGCATATAGATGTCTTTATGCAAGGACTCTTATCACACATGTGAAGTTTCGGGCAGATCGGACATTGTATGCCTGAGTTACAACAGCTTCCTCTTTCATGGCGAAACATCAGACTTTGTCAGGCTGCCACAGACACGCCATTCAATGAAAACTCAAGATCTTTGCAATGTAACATCGCTAAAGCCTTAAGATTAGACTGACCATATATGATGTTCTTCTGGTTAAATCTCTATGAGGAGTTAATCACAGTGTTAAGCATGTCATTTCCTGTTACCCACAGGTGGCGCTATGACTGTAACTGAATATTGTCATGTAGTTGTCTTCAGGCCAGGACTGTTATCAAACGTGATGTTTGGGGCAGATCAGACATTGTACGCCCGAGTGGAAACTCTAGATCTTCGCGATGTAATGTCTCAAAGGCCTTTAGATTAGACTGACCAAATATGATGTTGATCTGATTAAAGCTCTAGGAGGAGTTCGTTAAAGTATGACTTCTGGGAATGGCAAAAACTGCCAAAATTTTGCAGAGAAAATTCAAAATATCTCACTTCCTGTTGGGTTTACAGATTTTGCACCCAGAGGCTTTTTTGTAGGTATTGGGCTGTTACATCTCTCAACCGAATTTCATAACTGTACGTGAAACGTAGCAGAAGGGCGCTTAATTGAAATTTTGTAGGTGGCGCTATCGAGCCATTTTGCCACACCCAATTCTGAAACCCATATCAGATGTAAATTTTCACCACTTCTGATGCGTGTGCAAAGTTTCATGAGTTTTCAAGCATGTTTAGGCCCTCAAAAATGTGATTCATTTTGGAGAAGAAGAATAATTGGCCGAGCAATTACAATAGGGTCCTCACACCATCGGTGCTCGGGTCCTAATAATAAATATAGCTGCAAGCAGCGATGGCGGGCTCAAGCCCGGTGGCACCGCCACCCCGGTGGCTTCAGGGCAGCTGTGCACGGCAGGCAATAGGCATTTAAAACGGTTAAACATAAAAGGACTATTTCAAAGTCATTTGAATACACCACATTTACTGTAGCAGTTGGTACCCATATGATCACACACACACAGAGAGAGAGAGAGAGAGAGAGAGAGAGAGAGAGAGAGAAACAGTGAGACTGGGGGGGAGGGGGGTAGGACAGAAAGAGAGAGAGAGTGAAAAATCCACATTCAAACCAAAATATCTGACTTACTGTTGGTCAGAGCTAATGACCGTAAATTAGAATGTTGTCCGGCTTAATGAGAACAATATGTGTACAGAGTTTGGTGACTATAGGTAAAAATAACTCCCCCACTTTTGTCAAAAGGTGGCGCTACTGAGCCCCTCCACCACGGCCGTTTCTAAGGCTTTGTCCATGTCTACTGGTCGACAATATTGATGTGTGTGTCGAGTTTCATGCAATTTGAAGCATGTTAAGAGCCTCACAAACACTCAAGAATATTATTAAAGTTTGACATGTTGCCATGGCAACAATATTTAAGATATCACAAATACATTCACAGGTCTACATCTGCCATGTTTTGACATTATTGTGATAAAGTTTGAAGCAAATCGGGTAAAAAAAAAAAAAAGAGGGGGTGATCTCAAAGCATTTTGAAAGTGACACACTTCCTGCTGCCAGTTGGTGGCGCTATAACTTTGACTCACAATAGTCACATCCATGTGATCAGACTCCTACAACAAACGCACAGCTGAAGTTTCATAAAAATCAATCAATGTATGCATAAGTTATAACACACTTCCTGTGTACCTTTTCTCGCCATAAATTTGTTGATTGATTTTAATATCTGTCTTGGTTAAAAGTAAGGTATGTGTCTAGATTTTTCTGCTCACTTATACAAGTTTGTTATAAACAGCCACTTTTATAAAATCATGTGAAATTTATGTAAATTTGGGTTTTGAATAAATTAGAATTATATAAATAACTAATTTAAAGACATGTGTCATATGTGATGCTCGCAAACACAGCACATGACCTTCTGTAATGCCCATGTCTACAAAACACACACTCTCCTTTGTAAAAAAAAAAAAAAAAAAAAAAAAAAGGTAGTCTTGTCTGAATCAATACATGAAATCACAGTTGACGGGTAATAAGAATTGTAACTCAAGTGTAATTTACAAAAGTAGTCCTGTCCAAATAGTGATATAGTGTCATAGTTCCATTTCAAATGAGTGTGAAGTTATCATTTGCAGTGTGTTTTTATATTTTAATTAACCTAATTATCAAACTAATAATGTAATACTATGTTGTCTGTGGCCTACAAATAAACTGGCTTGATTAGCTGCTTCATGTGTTTTTTTGATTAGGGTTGGCACTAAACTCTGAAGCACAGTGAGTCTGCAAGAAAAGAGTTAAAGAACTTATTAAGGGTGAAACTGACACATACACACACACACACACACACACACACACACACACATTTCTAAGGCCTTAAGATTAGACTGACCAAATATGATGTTAATCTGGTTAAATCTCTATGAGGAGTTAATCACAGTGTTAAACATGACATTTCCTATTTCCCACAGGTGGCGCTATGACTGCAACTGAATATTGTCATGTAGATGTATTCAGGCCAGGACTCTAATAAAACATGTAAAGTTTGGGGCAGATCGAACATTGTATACCCAAATTACAACAACTTCCTGTTTCATGGCGAAACATCAAACTTTGTCAGGCCGCCACGGACACGCCCTTCAATGAAAACTCAAGATCTTCGCAATTTAATGTTGCAAAGGCCTTTAGATTAGACTGACCAAATATGATGTTGATCTGATAAAATCTCTAGGAGGAGTTCGTTAAAGTCTGGAAAATGTCTGGAAATGGCAAAAACTGCAAAAATTTTGCAGAGAAAATTCAAAATATCTCACTTCCTGTTGGATTTTCAGATTTTGCACACAGGGACTTTTTTTGTAGGTATTGGGCTATTAAATGTGTCTACTGAATTTCATACTTGTACATGAAACGTAGAGCAAAGGGCGCTTAATTGAAATTAACCTTTTCTCGCCATAAATTTGTTGATTGATTTTAATATCTGTCTTGGTTAAAAGTAAGGTATGTGTCTAGATTTTTCTGCTCACTTATACAAGTTTGTTATAAACAGCCACTTTTATAAAATCATGTGAAATTTATGTAAATTTGGGTTTTGAATAAATTAGAATTATATAAATAACTAATTTGCAAAAATTTTGCAGAGAAAATTCAAAATATCTCACTTCCTGTTGGATTTTCAGATTTTGCACACAGGGACTTTTTTTGTAGGTATTGGGCTATTAAATGTGTCTACTGAATTTCATACTTGTACATGAAACGTAGAGCGAAGGGCGCTTAATTGAAATTTTGTAGGTGGCACTATCAAGCCATTTTGCCACACCTAATTCAGAAACCCATATCAGACGTAAATTTTCACCACTTATGACGCGTGTGCAAAGTTTCATGAGTTTTCGAGCATGTTTAGGCGATTCATTTCGGAGAAGAAGAATAATTGACTCAGCAATTACAATAGGGTCCTCACACCATCGGCGCTCGGGCCCTAAAAATAAGAGAGAAAAAAGTTCTAGTTATATTTGTATTAAAGTACCACCTAGGGTCAAAGATCCAGCATACTTGGTAAGCAACTATCTAAACTTAATCATACAATCATGTTACAGTACATCCAATTGATTTATATTCATAAATGTAAGGCAGGCAGCTTAAAAGAAAATCTAATATGGTGAGCCAAGACCAGACAACAGTTCAGAGTCCAAAGGTCATGTACAAACACAAAAAGATACTTTTTTTTTTTTTTTTTTTGCATAAAAGTACAGCAAATGATTTTTTTACATACCTCAACCCCCTGAATTTTTTTTTCTAATTTTGTTTCTGCCTTTTTACATGTTGCAGTTGTATACTAAACTGCTTTAAATTACATTTACATTTTTTCACATCCAGGTAAGTCACTGCAGTCACGAGCACAAAACATTGTAGATTTTCAACAATTGCTGAAAGATAATTAAATTAACCAAAGTCAAGGGCCAAGCTCCCAACTAAAGGGAACATTTATCACCATAATGGTGGCTTCAAACGGACTTCAACAATTTTACAACAATTAATAAAGGTCTTGTTAATGATTTTTAGTTTGGTTCAAGGTAATTAAAGCTACAGTTTTTCAATAACGGAAGTATTTGTAAAAGAATTTAGGGTAAAAGGCGCCCATACTGTTGGGGCTACAGGCACAATAATTAAAATGATAATAAACAGCTGGCTGACTTTTCCATTTGTTAAAACAACATGATTAGATTCAGATGGTAAATATCATGTATCAAGTCCACCTTAGAAATAATCACCATATTTATAATGAAACCAGCAAATTTAAAAATATGATATTATTCATATATAATAAAATGTCATATTTATTTGTTACTACTGTAAAGCTATATTAAATTATTATGGGATCTCATTAAATGCTTTCAGAATCTTTACTTTTTTAAATAATTTTGTTATTTGTTTTTATTTTTAAACTGAACATTTTAATGACAGTATATTCATTCACCAAAAAATGAATTCTTTTATCTAAAGTGGCCTAGTGGACATAATTTGGCCTAGCAGTTCAAATTTTAGTTTTATTCTTTTTTTTTTTTTTGTCTATCATACCGTTTGATTTCAGTGATTAATAGAATTTTATTTTGTTTCCTTCAGCTGAACCTCTCGTGCAGGTGGATGGGAAACCCAGCTGTTGTTTCTTCAAGTTCAGTCCAAAACTGATGTTTACCAAAGTCCTGAAAGCCCAGCTGTGGGTTTATCTGCGGCCACTACAGCAAACTTCCACTGTTTACCTGCAGATCCTTCGCCTTAAACCTATCACTGAGCAAGGAAGCAGACACATCCGCATCCGGTCACTCAAGATCGAGCTCAGTTCTCAAGTGGGTCATTGGCAGAGCATTGATTTCAAACATGTGTTGCAGAACTGGTTCAAGCAGCCACATACAAACTGGGGCATTGATATAAACGCCTATGACGAGAGTGGCAATGACCTGGCTGTGACGTCTCTGCGGCCTGGAGAGGAGGGACTGGTAAGGACCCTTGGACCTGCTAGACTATTAAAAATAGATATATCTGTTTCAAAGAAAATGCTGTAATCCTCCATTCAAATAAATCACAGCTTTGGCATGCCTAATCATTCTACCAGTTAGCTTTCTTATTTCAGAAGTTTAAAAATGATCTTTGGAAGAATATCCATTTTCTATAACAAGGATCCATGGAGAGAGGATAGTAATATTAAAATCTAAAAAAAAAAAAAAAACATAAAATTTGTCCATACACCTGCTCAGTTTTCCAAATTCTTCTGAAGCTACATATTTCCACTGTGTGAGGAAAAGAATTAAATGTTATTGTTCACTGGTAGCTCTCAAATCTCGTTACACAATCTAATCACAAACAGTCATTTGCCATACATTTGAGACTGCTGTTTATACAAGGTACAAAGTACTGATGAAACCTGTTTCAAATTAAAATGGACTCAAATTAATCACTTCAAAGAAAGTTTTGGAGTTACAACCATTCATGTATACCTTTTTTGTCCCAGCGGCTTAACCTATTTCTGTATATCTTCTTCCTCCCCTAATCTCCAGCAGCCATTCCTGGAGGTCAAGGTTCTTGAAACAACCAAGCGATCACGAAGGAATCTGGGTCTTGACTGTGATGAGCACTCCACAGAATCCCGCTGTTGTCGCTACCCGCTCACAGTGGACTTTGAAGCTTTTGGCTGGGACTGGATCATTGCTCCTAAACGTTACAAGGCAAACTACTGCTCAGGCCAGTGTGAGTACATGTTCATGCAGAAGTACCCACATACTCATCTGGTGCAGCATGCCAATCCCAGAGGCTCAGCAGGGCCATGCTGCACACCCACGAAGATGTCTCCGATAAACATGCTCTACTTCAATGATAAACAGCAGATAATCCATGGCAAAATCCCAGGAATGGTGGTGGACCGTTGTGGCTGTTCATAGAATTGTGGATTTTTGGTTGAGCTAAGGGGAAGTGATTGAGGGAGGGTGTCAGGGATGCAGTCTAAAATCTGCTAGTCTCTACAATTTCCTTATATTTTCCGTACATTCTTTGGAAAGAATACTACATAATGTACAGAGAACAAAAACATATTTGTAGTTTCTTTCGCACATCCAGCAGAACAGTCCAGGATAAATCCTAATATGATTTTTAACTTTATTATTTGAATCTGAATTTTTGTTCTACCAACAATTTTGTACACACAAGACTTGGCTGCTTAGTTTTTATTTTTTAATGCATTGCGCTGGGTAGCTCTGGCCACATTCAAAGAGATTCATAGGTCCAAAATTCCACTCTGCAGCAAATATATTCTCATTGCCTGTGATTTTGCTACTTTGTGCAGTATTCCACATTCAGAGAGAATAGAAAAAATTCTTGGTGCATTGAAGAAATGACAGGAGACACATGCACCCCACCCCCTCCACTAATGCTGCTACCACAATGGTGCGACATTCTCAATAATCTAAGCACCCTTTCATGACTTTGATCCTCTTTTTACTCTTGATCTTGTAAAAAGCAAAAGGAAAAGTGAAGAAAAAGGAAGACATTTTTATTTTTAATACTTTTAAGGAGAAAAGGAACATAACTAATGGTGCTTTTAGCACTATTAATGTATTTCAGCAACTGCGATGGACAAAATCATCTTAGTAAAAAAAAAAAATAATAATAATTTATTTAAAAAGATGTCACACATATCTAGAGTGTCACACACAGCAATTTAATGGTAATTTGTGTAAAGCTAATGTTTCCCATGAACTAAGTTTGGTTTCAGTAATTTGGATTCAGTGATTTATTGGTATCAAAAAATCAGTGTTAAAGTAAAACAAAATAATACATGTCCATGGCTATATTCAGTTTTCAGCTGTACTGAATACAGTTAAATATGGGTCCCTATGCTGACACAGGTATTTACATCATCATTCTGTATTTAATCAAATATCATTCTTGCCCCTTGCCAACCTTTAATGGTACAGTAAACTTATTTGGGAGTGCTGAAAAAGCAAAGGATGGAGAGGGGGAAAAGTAGAATAGAAATCTTTTTCTATTCTTCAAAGAAGTCCCTTTGTTGAAAACAAAAGCACTATAATGTTGGATAAAAGAGGAGCCTTCTTACACTAAATCTAAGTAATATATGTATATAACAGAGAAGAAAAAAAAAAAGCGGGGGGTGGGGGGGGGGGGGGGGTGCATATAAAAGATTATTTTGGGCACTCTACTTACCAACAATAAATTTTGCACTACGGGAAGTAAATGGCAAGAGGAATCATGTTGTTGTCTCCATTTGTTTTTGACCTTTTCAAGCACAAGAATTTGTAGATGGATTTTATTAACTGACAAATGTCTAAGGAGTTTATGGCCAGTCCACTATAGTGTATCTGTTTTGATCTCTTTTGAAATCATTCTGCTGAAGCAGACACTATTAGTTGGCCTCCTCTAAGACAAACCATACCTAAAATTTCAAAACTGATCTAAGCCTGGACTTTAAAAAGGATCTGTTTTGTAATCTTATAAAATCCACAAAACTGAACTCTAACGCCTTAACATTCTAGATGACATTAATTAAGTTCTAAAGTTTTGGCAACTATTGTTTGTGATTCAAATAAAAGTGGCCATGCACAATGAGAATGCAGGTCACATAAGACTGGAACTTAGTGGCTTACAATGAACTTTTTTTTTTTTTTTTAACTTGGTTCAGAATAGAAACAAGGTTATATGGGCCAGTAACTACCAGTAGGGATTTTTCAGTAAGTAATTATCTCTACTGAAAACTAAATCAATCACAAAATAAGTAAAAACTACCTCATCAAAAGGTTTGAAGTCTTACTATAAAATTAAAATTGACAAATTTTATAGTATCTCAAGAGCTAAAATCCTCTATATTTATGGTCAAACTACAAATGCATGTAATCACATCATCAAATTTTTACTCTTGCCATTCTATCAGTGTTGTTTAAAACGTTATGACTACTCTGTCAATGTTTTTTAGAACAATATTATTTGAACGATTTACAAGTCTTCTAAAATGTCACAGGGTTTCTATATTAAAGTCCTTTAAGGACACAAAGAAAGTATGGTAAGTATATGGAGATCACAAGCCATCACCCTAAGTTTTACGATTTGAAACTTCTGTATATTTTAATGTTCTCAGTGTTTTTTGTCATATAATAGGTGGGGGAAAAAAAGAATTGTGATCTGTAAACGTGAAAAAAAAAAAAATCCAAATGAAAACATTTTACATTACATAGTGTTGAAAGACTCTGCTTTGAAGATTTATGTACTCTTTTCAGTCGTGTTCAGTCACTCTTTATATTGTGTAGAGAAATTAATTATAAAGTAGTTTTGTTTTCATGCAAAGAAGAAAACTTGTTCATCATTATTTCTGTCCTTGTTTGTTGTTTGATCTTTTTTTTTTTTTTTTTTTGTACAATAAATACTTTATTTAGCTTACAAAAGGACTGCTTCTTTTTTTTAATACACTAGGCCAACATTTATGGTGTATCTGACAAGCTAGGAAAAGACATCCGGAGGATTATGGCTCTCTTCAATGAGCAATTCATTTATTACAGCATTTATTAATCTTTTTAATGTTTATTTAATAAAAACACTGTTCATTGTTAGTTCAAGTCATCTCATGTCCATTAAATAATGTTAACAAATACAACTTTTAATTTTAGTAATGTATTAGTAAATGCTGATTAATAAATGCTTTAGAATGATTTTTTCATTGTTAGTTCAAGTTAACTATTGCAGTTATCTAATTAGGGCCCGAGCACCAAAGCGCGAGGACCCTATTGGATTTCCTCCGTTTATTATTAGGGCCCGAGCACCAAAGTGCGAGGACCCTATTGGTTTTTCTCCGTTTATTACTAGGGCCCGAGCACCAAAGTGCGAGGACCCTATTGGATTTCTTCCGATTATTAGGGCCCGAGCACCAAAGTGCGAGGACCCTATTGGATTTCCTCCGTTTATTATTATTATCATTCTTTTCCAAACATTATCGCATTTTTGAGGGCCTAAACATGCTCGAAAACTCACGAAACTTTGCACACGCGTCAGGACTGGCTACGTTCGACATACATGTACGAAATTCGGTACATACATGTACCGTCCCATTACCTACAAAAAAGTCTCTTGGAGCTCAGTCCTAAACGCAACAGGAAGTCAGCTATTTTGAATTTCCTGTTCGATTTTTGTGCAGTTTTTGCCATTTTGCCATTTTGCCACAGTTTTAATCCGATCATCTCCAAATTTGGTTTGTATAATCATAAGGCTTGTGCGACGCTAAATTGCGAAGATCTTGAGTTTTCATAAAAGGGCGTGTCCCTGGCGGCCTGACAAAATTTGATGTTTCGCCATGAAACTGGAAGTTGCTGTAACTAAGGCAAACAATGTCCAATCTGCCCCAAACTTCACACACTTGATAAAAGTCCTGTCCTGAACACATGTCCATGCCCATATTCAGTTATAGTCATAGCGCCACCTGCTGGCAACAGGAAGTGACTTGTTTAACACTGTTATGGACTCCTGACAGCATATTAAAATGTGCCAGCAAGTTCTAAACAGGCTAGCAACATGCTAGAAAAATGTTAGCAAAACACTTTGCTAAGTGCTAAAGCATGCTATTAATACAGTGAAAGAGAAAGTTGCTGTGACTCAGGCATGCAATGTCCAGTCTACCCCAAACTTCACACATTTGATAAGAGTCCTTCCCTGAACACATCTACATGACAATATTCGGTTATAGTAATAGTGCCACCTACTGGCAACAGGAAGTGACATTTTTAACAATATGATGCACTATTAGCAACATACTAAAATATGCAATTGAGTACTAAACATGCTAGACACATTCTAAATCATGCTAGCAACACCTAGCTGACTGCTAAAGCATGCTATTATCGTCATGAAACAGGAAGTTGTTGTAACTCAAGCATACAGTGTCTGATCAGCCCCAAACTTCACGTGTGATAAGAGTCCTGGCCTAAAGACATCTATATGCCAATATTCAGTTAGTCATAGCGCCACCTGCTGGCAACAGGAAATGGCATGCTTTACACTGTAATTCACTCCCTGAAACACATTTTAATATGCCAAGAAGTACCAAACATACTAGAAACACGTTAAGTCATGCAACACTTGGCTGAGTGCTAATGTTTGCGATTAATGACACAAAACAGGAAGTTGTTGTAACTCAGGCATACAATTTCCGATCTGCTCCAAACTTCACCTGTTCGATAATAGTCCTGGCCTGAAGACATCAACATGGCAATATTCAGTTACGCTCAAAGCGCCACCTGTTGGCAGCAGAAAGTCTGGCACTTTGAAATGACTTTGCCATAATTCTCCTGTATTTCCTCGCTTACATGCATGTTGCCCACTGTTCACTGTTTTCCTGAGGCCAACGGGTGGCGGTGAGCCCGGGTGCGAGGGCCCTTTCATCACTGCTTGCAGCTTTAATTAGGGCTTGAGCACCAAAGTGCGAGGATCCTATTGGATTTCCTCCGTTTATTAGGGCCCGAGCACCAAAGTGCGAGGACCCTGTTGGACTTCATCCGTTTATTATTATTATTCTTTTTCAAACATTATCGCATTTTTGAGGGCCTAAACATGCTCGAAAGCTCACGAAACTTTGCACACACGTCAGGACTGGCGAAAATTGACATCTGATATAGGTTTCAGAAATGGGTGGGGCAATATGGCTTGATAGCGCCACCTATAAATCTTCAACGGTGTGTGCCTCAGGCTACGTTCAACGTACATGTACGAAATTCGGTACAGTCAGCTATTTTGAATTTCCTGTTCGATTTTTGTGCATTTTCAGGCCACATACTTTAACAAACTCCTCCTACAGTTTTAATCTGATCATCTTTAAATTTGGTTTGTATAATCATAAGGCTTGTGCAACGCTAAATTGCGAAGATCTTGAGTTTTCGTCAAAGGGTGTGTCCCTGGCGGCCTGACAAAGTTTGATGTTTCGCCATGAAACAGGAAGTTGCTGTAACTAAGGCAAACAATGTCCGATCTGCCCCAAACTTCACACACTTGATAAAAGTCCTGTCCTGAACACATGTTAATGCCCATATTCAGTTATAGTCATAGCGCCACCTGCTGTCAACAGAAAGTGACATGTTTAATGCTGTTATGGTCTCCTGACAGCATATTAAAATGTGCCAGCAAGTTCTAAACAGGCTAGCAACATGCTAGAAAAAATGTTAGCAAAACACTTAGCTAAGTGCTAAAGCATGCTATTAATACAGTGTAAGAGGAAGTTGCTTTAACTCAGGCATGCAATGTCTAATCTACCCCAAATTTCACACATTTGATGAGTCCTTCTCTGAAGACATCTACATGACAATATTTGGTTATAGTTATAGCGCTACCTACTGGCAACAAGAAGTGACGTTTTTAACAATATGATGCTGTGGCAAGGGGGGCGTGGTTCCGCGAGGTTCCACGAACACCTGTGTCTTGTTTCAGTAATTGGCGTGGAGAGACCGCATAAAAGCCATCTGGAAGTGAGACGCAGAAAGAGAGGGACAGACCGTGGACTCCTGCGTATGTGGGTACACAGGAGAGAAGTCACGACATTTGTGAAAGCTGTTTATTGTTGCTGAGCGCGTATCAATAAAGCACGAGTCTCAGTCAAGCCGACCCTGTCCTCTTCCTTCCTAAAACATTGAACTTTGTTACACTGGTGCCGAAATCCATGAAGGAAGCAGGAGAGCCACCGCTGTCATGCAAACTCCGTCAAGTACGCCATTTGCGGATGTTATCTCATCCCTCGCGGTCCTTCGCCAAGAATAACACCAAATGTTGCTGGACCTGCGGAGCAACCAGGAGTGTCGCTTCCAAGTGATTGTGCAGGCACAACAGGAGGACCGCGAGAGGTTCCGGAGCTGGATGGACCGGGAGGTTCGGGTTTGTTTTGCGGCATCCTGCCGCAAAACAAAATGGGGGCCCAGGACGACCCAGAGGACAACCTCTTTGAAAAAACAGCGGAAGCCTGGGGCTGGCCCCGGGAACAATGGCCAGTGCGCCTCATACCGCTGCTGTCTGGAGAGGTGCAGGTGGCTGCCCAACAGTTGCCCGTCCAGAACCTCCTGGTCTTCGACAACCTCAAGAGAGCCATCATCCAGCGGGTCGGCCGAAGCCCAGAACAACATCGCCAGCAGTTCCGATCGCTGGAACTGGGCGAGAGCGGTCGACCCTTTGTGATAACACAACAGCTCCGGGACTCATGCCGCAAATGGCTACTGGCTGAGGGAGGCAACGTCAACACCATCATTGACTGTGTAACTCGGCTGCCAAGGAAGACGGCAGAGTGGGTCCAGTGCCACCGGCCGACGTTGCTGGACTCAGCCATCCAACTGGCGGAGGATCAGATGGTGGTGTGCCCTGGGGTCGGCGGAACTCTTCCAGCAGTCTCTCTCTCTTCCCCTTTTTTTTCTCCCTCTCCCTCTCCTTCTAGACCTGTCCCTTTACCTAGGTCCCGTCCGCCAGGTTCTTCTCGGGTCCCGCCCCGAGGGCGGGGTGGCTCAGGTCAGGACTATGCTGCCGCTCCCAGAGCTCCGCCTGGGGGGGCGGGGCTGATCATGACAGGGACCGATGCTGCGTCCACTTCCCCGCTCTCTCCACGCCAATCGCTTAACCCACTTCCTGCATTAGGGCGGCGGGGAGGCCTGGGCCGGCCTGTTGGGTACCTATCATGCTCTGGTGGATTCAGGATGTATCCAAACCTCTATCCATCAAAGCCTGATTCAGCCCGGGGCATTGGATACAAGCCACATGGTTCAGGTACGGTGTGTGCACGGGGACGTGGTGAAATATCCTCTAATGTCGGCTGTTATCCAATTTAAGGGGAAAAAGCATAGTGTAGAGGTTGCAGTTAACCCGCACCTCCGACATCCGCTAATTCTGGGAACTAATTGGCCTGCTTTTAGTGAATTATTGGGAAGCTTATGTGCGGATGTCTCTTGTGAAACAAAGAAGCCGGAAAGGAGGGCGCTCGTGCAGTTGGGAGAGGCTGAACGGGGACCGCTGATCCAGAGGAAGCGAGTGACATCGAGAGGCTGATCCTCTCGGAGCGTGATGATTTTCCTCTGGAACAGTCTCAGGATGAGTTGTTAAAACATGCTTTTGAACAGGTCCGTTATATCGACGGTCAACCTCTCCAGCCTGCTTGTGCGCTTTCCTATCCCTATTTTGCAATTATAAAAGACCGGTTGTATTGAGTGACACAAGACACTCAGACAAAGGAAAATACAACGCAGTTATTGGTACCAAAAAGCCTTCGGGAAATGCTTTTCCAGGCGGCTCATTGTAATCCTATGGCTGGACATTTAGGGCAAACAACAACACTAAATCGTCTCATGACCCGATTTTTTTGGCCGGGCATTCACGAGAACGTGCCCAGGTGGAGCGCGTCTTGTCGTGAATGCCAGCTGGTAAATCCACCGGCCTCCCCAAAAGCGCCGTTGCGCCCTCTTCCATTAATGCAGGTCCCCTTCGAAAGAATTGGAATGGACCTCATCGGGCCATTGGAACGTTCAGCAAGAGGGCATCGTTTTGCATTAGTGCTGGTGGACTATGCAACATGATATCCTGAGGCAGTGGCACACCGCAGCATCTCCGCTAAGAGTGTTGCGGACGCGCTGTTTCGTTTGATCTCCCGAGTGGGGATTCCAAAAGAGATCCTCACAGATCAGGGCACAACGTTTATGTCACGAACGTTACGCAAGCTATATGAATTGTTGGGCATTAAATCGATTCGTACCAGACGGGCTGGTCGAACATTTTAATCGCACTTTAAAAACCATGATTCGTAAGTTTGTTCACGAAGACGCCAAAAATTGGGATAAATGGTTGGAACCCCTCTTGTTCGCTGTGCGCAAGGTCCCGCAAGCCTCCACGGGGTTTTCCCCCTTTGAGCTTCTTTATGGATGTCAGCCCCGAGGGGTTTTAGACGTCCTGAGAGAAACTTGGGAGGAAGGACCTTCGCAAAGTAATATGAAATTTAATATGTACTGGAACTGAGAACAAAACTCCACAATTTGGGGCGGCTATCTATGGAGAATTTGTTACAGGCTCAGGACAAACAAAGCCGGTTGTATAACAGGGGAACCAATTTACATAAATTTTCACCGGGAGATAAAGTGCTTGTATTACTTTCAACGTTGAGCTTTAAATTACTTGCAAAGTGGCAAGGACCATTTGAGGTCACACGGCAAGTCGGGGATCTCGATTATGAGGTAGTACGATCAGATAGGAGCGGGGCACGTCAAATTTACCACCTCAACCTCCTAAAGAAATGGAGTGAGGCGGAGTCAGTGATGCTGGTGACGGTAGTGAGTGGAGAGGATGATCTCGGGCCAGAAGTGAACACTAAAACTCAATCTCTCGCTCTGGCCCCGGGAGGAGATCATCTCTCGCCCTCCCAGCTCACTGATGTGGCCAAGTTGCAAGCAGAATTTGCTGATGTGTTCTCGCCCTTACCCAGTCGAATGAATCTCATTCAGCACCATATCGAGACCAAGCCAGGCGTGGTGGTGCGCAGCCGCCCGTATCGGCTACCTGAACACAAGTAAAAAGTGGTTCAGACAGAATTGGAAGCGATGCTCAAAATGGGGGTAATAGAAGAATCCAACAGTGATTGGGCGAGCCCGATAGTTTTAGTGCCTAAAACAGACGGCTCGATTCGATTCTGTGTGGATTACCGCAAAGTAAATGCTGTGTTGAAATTTGACGCGTATCCAATGCCACGGGTTGACGAATTGCTTGATCGGCTAGGTACAGCTCGCTTTTATTCGACACTGGATTTAACGAAAGGATATTGGCAGATCCCCTTATCGCCGGTATCCAAAGAAAAGACAGCCTTCACAACGCAGTTTGGATTGCACCAATTTGTTACACTTCCGTTCGGGTTGTTTGGGGCACCGGCCACTTTTCAGCTACTCATGGACCGTATTCTCCGTCCCCATTCTGCATATGCCGCTGCCTATCTAGATGACATTATCATCTTAATTAGGGCCCGAGCACCAAAGTGCGAGGACCCTATTGGATTTCCTCTGTTTATTATTATTATTCTTTTCCAAACATTATCGCATTTTTGAGGGCCTAAACATGCTCGAAAACTCACGAAACTTTGCACACACGTCAGGACTGGTGAAAATTGACATCTGATATAGGTTTCAGAAATGGGTGGGGCAAAATGGCTCGATAGCGCCACCTATAAAACTTCAACGGTGTGCGCCTCGGACTACGTTCGACGTACATGTACAAAATTCGGTACATACATGTACCGTCCCATTACCTACAAAAAAGTCTCTTGAAGCTAAGTCCTAAATGCAACAGGAAGTCAGCTATTTTGAATATCCTGTGCGATTTTTGTGCAGTTTTTGCCATTTTCAGGCCTCATACTTTAACGAACTCCTCCTACAGTTTTAATCCGATCATCTTCAAATTTGGTTTGTATAATCATAAGGCTTGTGCGACACTAAATTGTGAAGATCTTGAATTTTCGTCAAAGGGCATGTCCCTGGTGGTCTGACAAATTTTGATGTTTCGCCATGAAACAGGAAGTTGCTGTAACTAAGGCAGACAATGTCCGATCTGCCCCAAACTTCACACACTTGATAAAAGTCCTGTCCTGAACACAGGTCCATGCCCATATTTAGTTATAGTCATAGCGCCACCTGCTGGCAACAGGAAGTGACATGTTTAACACTGTTATTATGGACTCCTGACAGCATATTAAAATGTGCCAGCAAGTTTTAAACAGGCTAGCAACATGCTAGAAAAATTTTAGCAAAACACTTAGCTAAGTGCTAAAGCATGCTATTAATACAGTGAAAGAGGAAGTTGCTGTAACTCAGGCATGCAATGTCCAATCTATATTTGAAACTGTACACTGTATTGATCTGGCTATGTGAAACTATATTTTGAATTAATCCATTTTCTTTGCATGACACATTGACATGATCACAGTACAAAATAGCTGTTTTGTCATTATCCTGTTCAAGCATTCGTTTCATGTGTAATAAAATGGAAGAGAAACTCCCAGGAGTGCGCATAAATGTCAAATCCTTTTGTTTTTCCCACCAAAAACAACCCAAGTCCTTCACATAAAAATCAGCCAACAGGCCTTCATAGACAACCTAGGAAGTCGTGGAAGGTCTCTTTTTTTTTTTTTTTTTTTTTTTTAAAGCCCCTTTAAGACTAAGGGTTAAAATTCATCTGAATAAGGGAAGCTTTTTATTAGGTTCTATGACTGGTCACCAAGTTTTTTCATGTCTTCTCATGTTTTTTAAGCACCTTTTTGCCTTCACTAGTTCATTTAAATGCGCTGTGACAAACAAATGAAGAAGTTAGTGGAATTAATCTTTGCAAATTAACATCGATAAGGCCTTAAGATTAGACTGACCATATATGATGTGGTTCTGGTTAAATGTCTACGAGGAGTTAATCACAGTGTAGAACATGTCATTTCCTGTTGCCTGCAGGTGGCGCTATGACTGTCACTGAATAGTGCCATGTTGATATCTTCAGGCTAGGACTCTAATAAAACATGTGAAGTTTGGGGCAGATTCGACATTGTATACCCAATTTACAAGAACTTCCTGTTTCATGGCGAAACATCAAATTTTGCAGAGAAAATTCTAAATATCTCACTTTAGGCCAGGACTCTTATCACACATGTAAAGTTTGGGGCAGATCACACACTGTATGCTTGAGTTACAACAATTTCCTGTTTCATGACAATAATAGCATGGTTTAGCAGTCAGCTAGGTGTTGCTAGCATGATTTAGAATGTTTCTAGCATGTTTAGTACTCAATTGCATATTTTATTATGTTGCTAATAGTGCATCATATTGTTAAAAACATCACTTCCTGTTGCCAGTAGGTGGCGCTATTACTATAACCGAATATTGTCATGTAGATGTGGTCAGGGAAGGACTCTTATCAAATGTGTGAAGTTTGGGGTAGATTGGACATTGCTTGCCTGAGTTACAACAACCTTCTCTTTCACTGTATTAATAGCATGCTTTAGCACTTAGCTAAGTGTTTTGCTAACATTTTTCTAGCATGTTGCTAGCCTGTTTAGAACTTGCTAGCACATTTTAATATGCTGTCAGGAGTACATAACAGTGTTAAACATGTCACTTCCTGTTGCCAGCAGGTGGCGCTATGACTATAACTGAATATGGGTATGGACATGTGTTCAGGACAGGACTTTTATCAAGTGTGTGAAGTTTGGGGCAGATCGGACATTGTCTGTCTTAGTTACAGCAACTTCCTGTTTCATGGCGAAACATCAAACTTTGTCAGGCCGCCAGGGACACGCCCTTAGACGAAAACTCAAGATCTTTGCAATTTAGCGTCGCACAAGCCTTATGATTACACAAACCAAATTTAAAGATGATCGGATCAAAACTGTAGGAGGAGTTCGTTAAAGTACGAGGCCTGAAAATGGCAAAAACTGCAAAAAAAAATCGCACAGTAAATTCAAAATAGCTGACTTCCTGTTGTGTTTAGTACTTAGCTCCAAGAGACTTTTTTGTAGGTAATGGGACGGTACAAACACCGTTGAAATTTTATAGATGGTGCTATCGAGCCATTTTGCCCCACCCATTTCTGAAACCTATATCAGATGTCAATTTTCGCCAGTCCTGACGAGTGTGCAAAGTTTTGTGAGTTTTCGAGCATGTTTAGGCCATCAAAAATGCGATAATGTTTGGGAAAGAATAATAATAATAATAACTAGAATGTACATTTCCTGAAGAAAATGTGAATGGTGCTTGCAGTGGCAAAACTCGGCACTCGGTTGCTAGGGTGTTTCTGGGCAATTGCTAAGGTGTTCTGGGTGGTTGCTAGGCAGTTGCTATGGTAAACTGGGTGGTTGCTAGGGTGTTGCTAGGCAGTTGCTAAGGTACTTGGGGTGGTTGCTAAGGTGTTGCTAGGCGGTTGCTAGGGTGTTCTGGGTGGTTGCTAGGCGGTTGCTATGGTAACATGAGTGGTTGCTAGGCGGTTGCTAGGCAGTTGCTAAGGTACTTGGGGTGGTTGCTAAGGTGTTGCTAGGCGGTTGCTAGGGTGTTCTGGGTGGTTGCTAGGCGGTTGCTAGGGTGTTCTGGGTGGTTGCTAGGCGGTTGCTATGGTAACCTGGGTGGTTGCTAGGCTGTTGCTAGGCAGTTGCTAAGGTACTTGGGGTGGTTGCTAAGGTGTTGCTAGGCGGTTGCTAGGGTGTTCTGGGTGGTTGCTAGGCGGTTGCTATGGTAACCTGGGTGGTTGCTAGGCGGTTGATAGGCAGTTGGTAAGGTACTTGGGGTGGTTGCTAAGGCGTTGCTAGGCGGTTGCTAGGGTGTTCTGGGTGGTTGCTAGGCGGTTGCTATGGTAACCTGGGTGGTTGCTAGGCTGTTGCTAGGCAGTTGCTAAGGTACTTGGGGTGGTTGCTAAGGTGTTGCTAGGCGGTTGCTAGGGTGTTCTGGGTGGTTGCTAGGCGGTTGCTATGGTAACCTGGGTGGTTGCTAGGCGGTTGATAGGCAGTTGGTAAGGTACTTGGGGTGGTTGCTAAGGCGTTGCTAGGCGGTTGCTAGGGTGTTCTGGGTGGTTGCTAGGCGGTTGCTATGGTAACCTGGGTGGTTGCTAGGCGGTTGCTAGGCAGTTAGTAAGGTACTTGGGGCAGTTGCTAAGGTGTTGCTAGGCGGTTGCTAGGGTGTTATGAGTGGTTGCTAGGCAGTTGCTATGGTAACCTGAGTGGTTGCTATGATGTTACTAGGTGGTTGGTAGTTGTCACAGATGGTTACTATGGTGTTTTTATAGAGTTCTTAGCATGTTCTTAGACACTTTAGCACTTAGCTAATCACTATTAGCATGTAGCTATTCACTGCTAGCATGTGTAGCATGTTGGAAGTCCAGTTTGCTAGCATGAGTCAAAAGAGCCAACCGCCATGTCTCTACGATGCTCTGATACAGAGATATAGGTCTTGCTAAACGGTTGCTAGGGTACTCTGTTTGGTTGCTAGGGAGTGGCTTAGCAGCTGCCAATGATGATACACCAAAGGCTGCTTGCCAATATAAGCCAACCGCCATGTCTCTACGATGTTCTGATGCGGAGATATAGGTCTTGCAAAACGGTTGCTAGGGTACTCTATTTGGTTGCTAGGGAGTGGCTTGGCAGCTACCAATGATGATACTCCAAAGGCTGCTTGCCAGTATGAATGATATAAACCAACCCCCATGCCTCTATGATATTCAGATTTGAAGATATCCCTCTGTGCTTTGGGTTGCTAGGGTGTTCTAAATGGTTGCTAGGGCGTGGCTATGATGTCTTGTAGGTGATTCGTGATTGGCCGTTTGCTGTCCCGAGTCAAATGAGCCCACCCTCATGTTCCTATGACACTTCTATCCAAAGGACTATCTTTGATCTTTTTGAATGGAAGTCTATGGAACCTGTTGCTATGGTGCTCTATATGGTTGCTAGGGCGTGGCTTGATAGCTTCACATTGATCCTGAGAGACTGATTGGTTGCCTGAGTGAAATGAGCCCGCCCCCTTGTCTCTATGACACTGTGATCAATAGTGAGAGATGTGAGTGAGTGAGAGAAAGGGTTCAAAGGCCCTGCGTGTGTGTGCGTGTGTGAGAAAGTGACAGTTGAGATTCAAATTTCTGAACATTCCACCATTGAAAGTCAATGGGACTTTTTTGGCCGCTTTTTCGCCCCCTGTGCGAACATCGTTGGGCCGATCGCTTATAAAAGTCATAGCACACCTCTCCTCAATGAGCCGGTCGATTTGACACCTCATTCATGGGTCTAGGACAAAAACTGCGGGACAAGTTACGCGCCGAAGTTTTGTCCAGAAGAAGAAGAAGAACTAGAATGTACATTTCCTGAAGAAAATGTGAATGGTGCTTGCAGTGGCAAAATTCGGCACTCGGTTGCTAGGGGGCTGTAATTGGTTGCTAGGGCGTGGCTATGAAGTTGCTATGTCACTTCTTATTGGCTGCTTGATAGGCCGAGTCAAAAGAGCCCAACACCAAGTCTCTATGACCTTCTGATCCAAAAATATGATCTCACAGATTTTGTCCCAATGTTAAGTCTATGGGACTTTTTTCAGCTGATTTTTTGTCCGCTGGGCAAACTTCGTACACCCGATCGCTTAGAAAAGTCATAGCACACCTCTCCTCAATAAGCCGGTCGATTTGACACCTCATTTATGGGTCTACGACAAACGGTGCGGGACGAGTTACGCGCCAAACTTTTCTCCAGGTGAATAGTAATTACAATACTAGAATGTACATTTCCTGAAGAAAATGTGAATGGTGCTTGCAGTGGCAAAACTCGCCACTCAGTTGTTAGGGTGCTGTAATTGGTTGCTAGGGCGTGGCTATGAAGTTGCTGTGTCACTACCTATTGGCTGGCCGAGTCAAAAGAGCCCAGCCCCAAGTCTCTATGACCTTCTGAACCAAAGATATGATCTCACAGATTTTGTCCCAATATTAAGTCTATGGGACTTTTTTCAGCTGATTTTTTGTCCGCTGGGCAAACTTCGTACACCCGATCGCTTAGAAAAGTCATAGCACACCTCTCCTCATTAAGCCGGTCGATTTGACACCTCATTTATGGGTCTACGACAAACGGTGCGGGACGAGTTACGCGCCAAAGTTTTGTCCAGGTGAATAGTAATTACAATACTAGAATGTACATTTCCTGAAGAAAATGTGAATGGTGCTTGCAGTGGCAATACTCGGCACTCTTGATTAGCATGATGCTAACATGATTAGCGTGTTGCTAGCATGTTTTTAGCAAGATGCTAACATGATTAGCGTGTTGCTAGCATGATTACCATGTTGCTAACATGTTTTTAGCAAGATGCTAACATGATTAACATGTTGCTAGCATGTTTTTAACAAGATGCTAACATTATTAGCATGTTGCTAGCATGATGGTAACACGATTAGCATGTTGCTAGCATGATGCTAACACAATTAGCATGTTGCTAGCATGATGCTAACATGATTAGCATGTTGCTAGCATGATGCTAACACAATTAGCATGTTGCTAGCATGATGCTAACACAATTAGCATGTTGCTAACATGATGCTAACATGATTAGCATGTTGCTAGCATGATGCTAACACGATTAGCATGTTGCTAATGTGATTTTGGCAAGATGCTAACATGATTAGCATGTTTGCTAGCATGATGCTAACATGATTAGCATGCTACTAGCATGATGCTAACTCAATTAGTATGCTACTAGCATGATGCTAACACATTTTTACTTGTTTGTGTCATGTATAAAACCTAAGCTAATTGCTATTAGCACGTAGCTATTCACTGCTAGCATGTGTAGCATGTTGCAAGTCCAGTTTGCTAGCATGAGTAAAAAAGAACCAACCGCCATGTCTCTACGATGTTCTGATGCAGAGATATAGGTCTTGCAAAACGGTTGCTAGGGTACTCTATTTGGTTGCTAGGGAGTGGTTTGGCAGCTGCCAATGATGATACTCCAAAGGCTGCTTGCCAATATAAACCAACCCTCATGTCTCTACGATGTTCTGATACAGAGAAATAGGCCTTGCAAAATGGTTGCTAGGGTAGTCTATTTGGTTGCTAGGGAGTGGCTTAGCAGCTGCCAATGATGATACTCCAAAGCTGCTTGCTAGTATGAATAATATAAACTAACCACCATGCATCTATGATATTCAGATTTGAAGATATCCCTCTATGCTTTGGGTTGCTAGGGTGCTCTAAATGGTTGCTAGGGCGTGGCTATGAAGTCTTGAAGGTGATTCGTGACTGGCCATATGCTGCCCCGAGTTAAATGAGCCCACCCTCATGTTTCTAAGACACTTCCATCCAAAGATATTCCTTTGATCTTTTTCAATTGAAGTCTATGGAACTTGTTGCTATGGTGCTCTATATGGTTGCTAGGGCGTGGCTTGATAGCTTCACAATGATCCTGAGAGACTGATTGGTTGCCTGAGTAAAATGAGCCCACCCCCTTGTCTCTATGACACTGTGATCCAGAGTTACGTTCAATACAAAATCCCTATGTAATTTCCCATAGTAGGAAAAACACACTGTTTCATGGGCACGGCTTCACCATAGTAAGTCTATGGGGCCACTTTGAGCAGCTCTTGTGCCCCAGGGGTACAACTTACACCCCATTTTGAGGTATGGTCTGACAGAGACTGTCAGCCTCTTCAAACGTGGTAACCCACATGTTTCTACGAAATTCTTGTTAGGAGCTATGACTCGTCAAAGTTCGTCGCAATGTTAAGTCAATGGGATTTTTCGGCTACTTTTTCGCCCACCGGGCGAACATCGTACACCCGATCGCTTATAAAAGTCATAGCACACCTCTCCCCAATGAGCCGGTCGATTTGACACCTCATTCATGGGTCTAGGACAAAAAATGCGGGACAAGTTACGCGCCGAAGTTTTGTCCAGAAGAAGAAGAATAATAATAATAATAATAAGTATGCAGGAGAACAATAATGATGCTTTGCCTTTGGCAAGCACCATTAACTAGAATGTACATTTCCTGAAGAAAATGTGAATGGTGCTTGCAGTGGCAAAACTCGCCACTCAGTTGTTAGGGTGCTGTAATTGGTTGCTAGGGCATGGCTATGAAGTTGCTGTGTCACTACCTATTGGCTGGCCGAGTCAAAAGAGCCCAGCCCCAAGTCTCTATGACCTTCTGATCCAAAGATATGATCTCACAGATTTTGTCCCAATATTAAGTCTATGGGACTTTTTTCAGCTGATTTTTTGTCCGCTGGGCAAACTTCGTACACCAGATCGCTTAGAAAAGTCATAGCACACCTCTCCTCATTAAGCCGGTCGATTTGACACCTCATTTATGGGTCTACGACAAACGGTGCGGGACGAGTTACGCGCCAAAGTTTTGTCCAGGTGAATAGTAATTACAATACTAGAATGTACATTTCCTGAAGAAAATGTGAATGGTGCTTGCAGTGGCAAAATTGGAACTCGGTTGCTAGGGTGCTGTATGTGGTTGCTAAGGAGTGGCTATGAAGTTAAGTCACTACTTGTTGGCTTCTTGATAGACTGATTCAGCTGAGCCCAACACCAAGTCTCTATGACCTTCTGATCCAAAAATATGATCTCACAGATTTTGTGGCAATGTTAAGTCTATGGGACTTTTTTCAGGCGATTTTTCGTACGCTGTGTGAACATCGTACACCCGATTGCTTAGAAAAGTCATAGCACACCTCTCCTCAATAAACCGGTCGATTTGACACCTCATTCATCGGTCTACGACAAACGGTGCGGGACGAGTTACGCGCCAAAGTTTTGTTCAGGTGAATAGTAATTACAATACTAGAATGTACATTTCCTGAAGAAAATGTGAATGGTGCTTGCAGTGGCAAAATTCGCTACTCGGTTGCTAGGGTGCTGTAATTGGTTGCTAGGGCGTGGCTATGAAGTTGCTGTGTCACTACCTATTGGCTGGCCGAGTCAAAAGAGCCCAGCCCCAAGTCTCTATGACCTTCTGATCCAAAGATATGATCTCACAGATTTTGTGGCAATGTTAAGTCTATGGGACTTTTTTTCAGCCGATTTTTCGTACGCTGTGTGAACATCGTACACCCGATTGCTTAGAAAAGTCATAGCACACCTCTCCTCAATAAACCGGTCGATTTGACACCTCATTCATCGATCTACGACAAACGGTGCGGGACGAGTTACGCGCCAAAGTTTTGTTCAGGTGAATAGTAATTACAATACTAGAATGTACATTTCCTGAAGAAAATGTGAATGGTGCTTGCAGTGGCAAAACTCGCCACTCAGTTGTTAGGGTGCTGTAATTGGTTGCTAGGGCGTGGCTATGAAGTTGCTGTGTCACTACCTATTGGCTGGCCGAGTCAAAAGAGCCCAGCCCCAAGTCTCTATGACCTTCTGATCCAAAGATATGATCTCACAGATTTTGTCCCAATATTAAGTCTATGGGACTTTTTTCAGCTGATTTTTTGTCCGCTGGGCAAACTTCGTACACCCGATCGCTTAGAAAAGTCATAGCACACCTCTCCTCATTAAGCCGGTCGATTTGACACCTCATTTATGGGTCTACGACAAACGGTGCGGGACGAGTTACGCGCCAAAGTTTTGTCCAGGTGAATAGTAATTACAATACTAGAATGTACATTTCCTGAAGAAAATGTGAATGGTGCTTGCAGTGGCAAAACTCGGCACTCTTGATTAGCATGATGCTAACATAATTAGCATGTTTTTAGCAAGATGCTAACATGATTAGCATGTTGCTAGCATGATGCTAGCATTCTTGCCATGTTGCTAACATGTTTTTAGCAAGATGCTAACATGATTAACATGTTGCTAGCATGTTTTTAACAAGATGCTAACATTATTAGCATGTTGCTAGCATGATGGTAACACGATTAGCATGTTGCTAGGATGATGCTAACACAATTAGCATGTTGCTAGCATGATGCTAACACGATTAGAATGTTGCTAGCATGATGCTAACACGATTAGCATGTTGCTAGCATGATGCTAACACGATTAGCATGTTGCTAGCATGATGCTAACACAATTAGCGTGTTGCTAATGTGATTTTGGCAAGATGCTAACATGATTAGCATGTTTGCTAGCATGATGCTAACGTGATTAGCATGCTACTAGCATGATGCTAACTCAATTAGTATGCTACTAGCATGATGCTAACACATTTTTACTTGTTTGTGTCATGTATAAAACCTAAGCTAATTGCTATTAGCACGTAGCTATTCACTGCTAGCATGTGTAGCATGTTGCAAGTCCAGTTTGCTAGCATGAGTCAAAAAGAACCAACCGCCATGTCTCTACGATGTTCTGATGCAGAGATATAGGTCTTTCAAAACGGTTGCTAGGGTACTCTGTTTGGTTGCTAGGGAGTGGCTTGGCAGCTGCCAATGATGATACTCCAAAGGCTGCTTGCCAATATAAACCAACCCCCATGTCTCTACGATGTTCTGATACAGAGAAATAGGCCTTGCAAAATGGTTGCTAGGGTACTCTATTTGGTTGCTAGGGAGTGGCTTAGCAGCTGCCAGTGATGATACTCCAAAGCTGCTTGCTAGTATGAATGATATAAACCAACCACCATGCCTCTATGATATTCAGATTTGAAGATATCCCTCTATGCTTTGGGTTGCTAGGGTGCTCTAAATGGTTGCTAGGGCGTGGCTATGAAGTCTTGAAGGTGACTCGTGACTGGCCGTATGCTGCACCGAGTTAAATGAGCCCACCCTCATGTTTCTATGACACTTCCATCCAAAGATATTCCTTTGATCTTTTTCAATGGAAGTCTATGGAACTTGTTGCTATGGTGCTGTATATGGTTGCTAGGGCGTGGCTTGATAGCTTCACAATGATCTTGAGAGACTGATTGGTTGCCTGAGTAAAATGAGCCCACCCCCTTGTCTCTATGACACTGTGATCCAGAGTTATGTTCAATACAAAATCCCTATGTAATTTACCATAGTAGGAAAAACACACAGTTTTATGGGCACGGCTTCACCATAGTAAGTCTATGGGGCCACTTTGGGCAGCTCTTGCACCCCAGGGGTACAACTTACACCCCATTTTGAGGTATGGTCTGACAGAGACTGTCAGCCTCTTCAAACGTGGTAACCCACATGTTTCTACGAAATTCTCGTCAGGAGCTATGACTCGTCAAAGTTCGTCGCAATGTTAAGTCAATGGGATTTTTCGGCTACTTTTTCGCCCGCCGGGCGAACATCGTACACCCGATCGCTTATAAAAGTCATAGCACACCTCTCCTCAATGAGCCGGTCGATTTGACACCTCATTCATGGGTCTAGGACAAAAACTGCGGGACAAGTTACGCGCCGAAGTTTTGTCCAGAAGAAGAAGAATAATAATAATAATAAGTATGCAGGAGAACAATAATGATGCTTTGCCAGAGGCAAGCACCATTAACTAGAATGTACATTTCCTGAAGAAAATGTGAATGGTGCTTGCAGTGGCAATACTCGGCACTCTTGATTAGCATGATGCTAACATGATTAGCGTGTTGCTAGCATGTTTTTAGCAAGATGCTAACATGATTAGCGTGTTGCTAGCATGATTACCATGTTGCTAACATGTTTTTAGCAAGATGCTAACATGATTAACATGTTGCTAGCATGTTTTTAACAAGATGCTAACATTATTAGCATGTTGCTAGCATGATGGTAACACGATTAGCATGTTGCTAGCATGATGCTAACACAATTAGCATGTTGCTAGCATGATGCTAACATGATTAGCATGTTGCTAGCATGATGCTAACACAATTAGCATGTTGCTAGCATGATGCTAACACAATTAGCATGTTGCTAACATGATGCTAACATGATTAGCATGTTGCTAGCATGATGCTAACACGATTAGCATGTTGCTAATGTGATTTTGGCAAGATGCTAACATGATTAGCATGTTTGCTAGCATGATGCTAACATGATTAGCATGCTACTAGCATGATGCTAACTCAATTAGTATGCTACTAGCATGATGCTAACACATTTTTACTTGTTTGTGTCATGTATAAAACCTAAGCTAATTGCTATTAGCACGTAGCTATTCACTGCTAGCATGTGTAGCATGTTGCAAGTCCAGTTTGCTAGCATGAGTAAAAAAGAACCAACCGCCATGTCTCTACGATGTTCTGATGCAGAGATATAGGTCTTGCAAAACGGTTGCTAGGGTACTCTATTTGGTTGCTAGGGAGTGGTTTGGCAGCTGCCAATGATGATACTCCAAAGGCTGCTTGCCAATATAAACCAACCCTCATGTCTCTACGATGTTCTGATACAGAGAAATAGGCCTTGCAAAATGGTTGCTAGGGTAGTCTATTTGGTTGCTAGGGAGTGGCTTAGCAGCTGCCAATGATGATACTCCAAAGCTGCTTGCTAGTATGAATAATATAAACTAACCACCATGCATCTATGATATTCAGATTTGAAGATATCCCTCTATGCTTTGGGTTGCTAGGGTGCTCTAAATGGTTGCTAGGGCGTGGCTATGAAGTCTTGAAGGTGATTCGTGACTGGCCATATGCTGCCCCGAGTTAAATGAGCCCACCCTCATGTTTCTAAGACACTTCCATCCAAAGATATTCCTTTGATCTTTTTCAATTGAAGTCTATGGAACTTGTTGCTATGGTGCTCTATATGGTTGCTAGGGCGTGGCTTGATAGCTTCACAATGATCCTGAGAGACTGATTGGTTGCCTGAGTAAAATGAGCCCACCCCCTTGTCTCTATGACACTGTGATCCAGAGTTACGTTCAATACAAAATCCCTATGTAATTTCCCATAGTAGGAAAAACACACTGTTTCATGGGCACGGCTTCACCATAGTAAGTCTATGGGGCCACTTTGAGCAGCTCTTGTGCCCCAGGGGTACAACTTACACCCCATTTTGAGGTATGGTCTGACAGAGACTGTCAGCCTCTTCAAACGTGGTAACCCACATGTTTCTACGAAATTCTTGTTAGGAGCTATGACTCGTCAAAGTTCGTCGCAATGTTAAGTCAATGGGATTTTTCGGCTACTTTTTCGCCCACCGGGCGAACATCGTACACCCGATCGCTTATAAAAGTCATAGCACACCTCTCCCCAATGAGCCGGTCGATTTGACACCTCATTCATGGGTCTAGGACAAAAAATGCGGGACAAGTTACGCGCCGAAGTTTTGTCCAGAAGAAGAAGAATAATAATAATAATAATAAGTATGCAGGAGAACAATAATGATGCTTTGCCTTTGGCAAGCACCATTAATAATAAGTATGCAGGAGAACAATAATGATGCTTTGCCTTTGGCAAGCACCATTAATAAGTATGCAGGAGAACAATAATGATGCTTTGCCTTTGGCAAGCACCATTAATAAGTATGCAGGAGAACAATAATGATGCTTTGCCTTTGGCAAGCACCATTAATAAGTATGCAGGAGAACAATAATGATGCTTTGCCTTTGGCAAGCACCATTAATAATAATAATAAGTATGCAGGAGAACAATAATGATGCTTTGCCTTTGGCAAGCACCATTAATAACTAGATAAAAAAGTTCGTCGAGACAAACTTTAAGTTGGCTTGAAAAAGTTGGTCCAGAAAGTTTAAAGTAGTTTATAAAGTTTAAAGTTTGAAAGTTTTCAGTCTGAAAGTTTGGTTTAGTTTAGTAGTTTTGAGATAGATAGATAGATAGATAGATAGATAGATAGATAGAGTCAGGATAATCAAGGTGGTTGCTAGGGTGTTATGCGGTTGCTAGGGTACTCGGGGTGGTTGCTAAGGTGTTGCTATGCGGTTGCTAGGGTACTCGGGTGGTTGCTAGGTTGTTGCTATGCGGTTGCTAGGGTACTCTAGGTGGTTGCTAAGGTGTTGTTATGCGGTTGCTAGGGTACTCGGGGTGGTTGCTAAGGTGTTGCTATGCGGTTGCTAGGGTACTCGGGGTGGTTGCTAAGGTGTTGCTATGCGGTTGCTAGGGTACTCGGGGTGGTTGCTAAGGTGTTGCTATGCGGTTGCTAGGGTACTCTAGGTGGTTGCTAAGGTGTTGTTATGCGGTTGCTAGGGTACTCGGGGTGGTTGCTAAGGTGTTGCTATGCGGTTGCTAGGGTACTTGGGTTGGTTGCTATGCGGTTGCTAAGGTACTCGGGGTGGTTGCTAAGGTGTTGCTATGCGGTTGCTAAGGTACTCGGGGTGGTTGCTAGGTTTTTGCTATGCGGTTGCTAGGGTACTCTAGGTGGTTGCTAAGGTGTTGCTATGCGGTTGCTAGGGTACTCGGGGTGGTTGCTAAGGTGTTGCTATGCGGTTGCTAGGGTACTCTAGGTGGTTGCTAGGTTGTTGCTATGCGGTTGCTAGGGTACTCAGTGTGGTTGCTAAGGTGTTGCTATGCGGTTGCTAGGGTACTCGCGGTGGTTGCTAAGGTGTTGCTATGCGGTTGCTAGGGTACTCTAGGTGGTTGCTAAGGTGTTGCTATGCGGTTGCTAGGGTACTCGGGGTGGTTGCTAAGGTGTTGCTATGCGGTTGCTAGGGTAATCGGTGGTTGCTAAGGTGTTACTATGCGGTTGCTAAGGTACTCGGGGTGGTTGCTAGGTTGTTGCTATGCGGTTGCTAGGGTACTCTAGGTGGTTGCTAAGGTGTTGCTATGCGGTTGCTAGGGTACTCGGGGTGGTTGCTAAGGTGTTGCTATGCGGTTGCTAGGGTACTTGGGTTGGTTGCTATGCGGTTGCTAGGGTACTCGGGGTGGTTGCTAAGGTGTTGCTATGCAGTTGCTAAGGTACTCGGGGTGGTTGCTAGGTTGTTGCTATGCGGTTGCTAGGGT
Organism: Ctenopharyngodon idella; assembly: GCF_019924925.1. NCBI lineage: Eukaryota > Metazoa > Chordata > Actinopteri > Cypriniformes > Xenocyprididae > Ctenopharyngodon > Ctenopharyngodon idella. The sequence goes on along the minus strand of NC_067230.1, from coordinate 359,464 downwards.
ACTCTAGGTGGTTGCTAAGGTGTTGCTATGCGGTTGCTAGGGTACTCGGGGTGGTTGCTAAGGTGTTGCTATGCGGTTGCTAGGGTACTCTAGGTGGTTGCTAGGTTGTTGCTATGCGGTTGCTAGGGTACTCAGTGTGGTTGCTAAGGTGTTGCTATGCGGTTGCTAGGGTACTCGCGGTGGTTGCTAAGGTGTTGCTATGCGGTTGCTAGGGTACTCGGGGTGGTTGCTAGGTTGTTGCTATGTGGTTGCTAGGGTACTCTGTGTGGTTGCTAAGGTGTTGCTATGCGGTTGCTAGGGTACTCGAGGTGGTTGCTATGCGGTTGCTAGGGTACTCGGGGTGGTTGCTAAGATATCCTGGGTCCTTGCTAGGGTGTTCCTATGTGGTTGCTAAGGTACTTGGGCTAGTTACTAGGATGTTGCCAGAGTGATTGTGTGGTTGCCATGGTGTTCTGGTTAGTTGCTATGCGGTTGCTAGGGTGTTCTGGGTGGTTGCTATGAGATAGATAGATAGATAGATAGATAGATAGATAGATAGATAATAGATAGATAATAGATAGATAAATATAGTTTGATAGATAGATAGATTTAGATAGATAAATGATAGATAGATTTAGTTTGATAGATAGATAGATAGATAGATAGATAGATAGATAGATAGATAGATAGATAGATAGATAGATAGATTTAGGTAGATAAATGATAGATAGATAAATTTAGTTTGATAGATAGATAGATAGATAGATAGATAGATAGATAGATAGATAGATGAGTTTATGAGTTTGAATGAGTTTCAATGGATTAGAAATAGTACATAGAATGGCACTTGAGTCTAATTGAGTTTTTGAGTCTAATGGGCTTCCATAGTTTAAATTTGAATTTTGACAGTTGGAGTTTAAATGTCTTGGCTCATTTGAACATTCCGTCAATGACAATGGCAATTGACAATGGGACAATGGGATTTTTCCAAGTTTTAACAGTCATTTTTAGGAAAACCGTAAGTCGGATCAGTTAGAAAAGATATAGCAACTAACTTCAGAACAGTCTGAAGGTCTGACCCGAGTTTGGAGTATGTAGAGTTAAAGCTCTAGGAGGAGTAGCAGTCAACGGTTGAGGTAAGAAGAAGAATAATAACTAGATAAAAAAGTTCGTCGAGACAAACTTTAAGTTGGCTTGAAAAAGTCGGTCCAGAAAGTTTAAAGTAGTTTATAAAGTTTAAAGTTTGAAAGTTTTCAGTTTGAAAGTTTAGTTTTAGTTTAGTAGTTTTGAGATAGATAGATAGAGTCAGGGTAATCAAGGTGGTTGCTAGGTTGTTGCTATGCGGTTGCTAGGGTACTCGAGGTGGTTGCTAAGGTGTTGCTATGCAGTTGCTAGGGTACTCAAGGTGGTTACTAAGGTGTTGCTATGCGGTTGCTAGGGTACTCGGGGTGGTTGCTAAGGTGTTGCTATGCGGTTGCTAGGGTACTCAGGGTGGTTGCTAAGGTGTTGCTATGCGGTTGCTAAGGTGTTCTGGGTGGTTGCTAGGTTGTTGCTATGCGGTTGCTAGGGTACTCAGTGTGGTTGCTAAGGTGTTGCTATACGGTTGCTAGGGTACTCGGGGTGGTTGCTAGGGTGTTGCTATGCGGTTGCTAGGGTACTTGGTGTGGTTGCTAAGGTGTTGCTATGCGTTTGCTAAGGTATCCTGGGTCCTTGCCAGGGTGGTCCTATGTGGTTGCTAAGGTACTCGGGCTAGTTACTAGGATGTTGCCAGATTGATTTGTGTGGTTGCCATGGTGTTCTGGTTGGCTGCTATGCGGTTGCTAGGTTGTTCTGGGTGGTTGCTATGAGATAGATAGATAGATAGATAGAGTTTGATAGATAGATAGATAGATTTAGATAGACAGAAACAGATATAGATAGAAAGATATAGATAGATAGATTTAGATAGATAGATTTAGATAGAAAGATAGATAGAAAGATAGTTAAATAGATAGATAGATAGATGAGAAGTGATAGATGAGAAGAGAGAGATGAGAAGTGATAGATACATAGATAGATAGATGAGAAGTGATAGATGAGAAGAGAGATAGGTGAGTGATAGATAGATGACAGATAGATAGATAGATAGATAGATAGATAGATAGATAGATAGATGAGTTTATGAGTTTATGAGTTTGAATGAGTTTAAAAATTAAAGTTTAGTCAAGTCAAGTCACCTTTATTTATATAGCGCTTTTTACAATGTAGATTGTGTCAAATTTTAATTATAATTTTAAATTCAAACTCATAAACTCATCTATCATCTATCTATCTATCACTTCTCATCTATCTGTTCTCTATCTATCTATCTATCTATCTATCTATCTATCTATCTATCTATCTAAACTCATTGACTAAACTTCAGGGAGGGACACACACAGGGTGTGGTCCTGAACATGCTGTAGCTGTGACCAACTATAGACTGATCACCAAAGCTAATCTAACTGTTAATCACTAGTGCTATTGACTATTCCCAATACCAGGTCATTCTGCTGTTTTAATCACTTCTTTAAATCTTTTTATTGATTTTAATCATAATAGCAGTCAGCTATTCGTTTTTACTAGTATTATTTCTTTCATCGACTTGATTTATTCATATTACAAATCAACAAATGTGTACAAATCAGTCATTTCTTTTCATTCAGACGTGGCATTGCTGCTTTGAGTGTCTATGTAAGTAACCCTTTAAACTCAATGTAGCATGTTATTCATTAGTCATTTCTTTATAATATAAATATTCTCTCTGCATTGATGTTATCTTTATTAACAAGGTTTCATTCGTAAACACATTACACTGTCACTACAACATGATAATGTAGTATTGTGAGACAACAGACACATCACAGCTTGATTGAATAGCTAGAATTTGTGGAGCTGTGAATAAAGCAATATTGTTATTTAAAAAGTTTTTTTCTCCCTAGTAGATTGGATGTCACATTTTGTTAATTGTAACATTTATCAACTGTAAGGGGTAATCCACAGCTAGAATAAATAAAAATAAAAAAATAAAATAAATTTAATCTGACAGATAGATAGATAGATAGATAGATAGATAGATAGATAGATAGATGAGTTTATGAGTTTATGAGTTTGAATGAGTTTAGATAGATAGATAGATAGATAGATAGATAGATAGATAGATAGAGAACAGATAGATGAGAAGTGATAGATAGATAGATGATAGATGAGTTTATGAGTTTGAATGAGTTTAGATAGATAGATAGATAGATAGATAGACAGATAGACAGACAGATAGACAGACAGATAGATAGATAGATAGACAGACAGACAGACAGATAGATAGAGAGAGAGAGAGAGAGAGAGAGAGAGAGAGAGATTAAATGAGTTTAAATGGCAGTAATAGTACATAGAATGGCAGCTTCATTGAGTCTAATGGGCTTCAGTGTGTTTAAATTTGAATTTTTGACAGTTGGAGTTTGATGGAATGTTCAGATTTTCAATGTAAGTCAATGGGAGTTTTTTCCAGTTTTAATCAGCATTTTTAGGAAAACCATAAGTCGGATCAGTCTGAAAAGATATAGCAACTCGAGTCAGAACAGTCTGGAGGTCTAGTCCGAGTTTGGTGGTTGTAGCTTGAACAGTCTAGGAGGAGTAGCAGGGCAAAATTTAGTCTAAGAAAAATAAGCTTAAATAGAATATCAATAAGTTGGCTTTTTCAAGCCAACTTAATAAGTTTAAATAGCATTACAGTAAGTTGGCTTTTTCAAGCCAACTTAATAATAAGTTTAATAAGCATTTCAGTAAGTTGGCTTTTTCAAGCCAACTTAATAAGTTTAAATAGCATTACAGTAAGTTGGCTTTTTCAAGCCAACTTAATAATAATAAGTTTAATAAGCATTTCAGTAAGTTGGCTTTTTCAAGCCAACTTAATAAGCTTAAATAGAAGAACAATATGTTGGCTTTTTCAAGCCAACTTAATAAGTTTAAATAGCATTACAGTAAGTTGGCTTTTTCAAGCCAACTTAATTAGATAAAAAAGTTCGTCGAGACAAACTTTAAGTTGGCTTGAAAAAGTCGGTCCAGAAAGTTTAAAGTAGTTTATAAAGTTTAAAGTTTGAAAGTTTGGTTTAGTTTAGTAGTTTTGAGATAGATAGATAGAGTCAGGGTAATCAAGGTGGTTGCTAGGGTGTTATGCGGTTGCTAGGGTGCTCGGGGTGGTTGCTAAGGTGTTGCTATGCGGTTGCTAAGGTACTCAGGGTGGTTGCTAGGTTGTTGCTATGTGGTTGCTAGGGTACTCTAGGTGGTTGCTAAGGTGTTGCTGTGCGGTTGCTAGGGTACTCGGGGTGGTTGCTAAGGTGTTGCTATGCGGTTGCTAGGGTACTCGGGGTGGTTGCTAAGGTGTTGCTATGCGGTTGCTAGGGTACTCGGGGTGGTTGCTAAGGTGTTGGTATGCAGTTGCTAAGGTACTCAGGGTGGTTGCTAGGTTGTTGCTATGCGGTTGCTAGGGTACTCTAGGTGGTTGCTAAGGTGTTGCTATGCAGTTGCTAAGGTACTCAGGGTGGTTGCTAAGGTGTCGCTATGCGGTTGCTAAGGTATTCTGGGTGGTTGCTAGGGTGTCGCTTTGCGGTTGCTAAGGTATTCTGGGTGGTTGCTAAGGTGTCGCTATGCAGTTGCTAAGGTACTCGGGGTGGTTGCTAGGGTGTTGCTATGCGGTTGCTAAGGTACTCGGGGTGGTTGCTAAGGTGTTGCTATGCGGTTGCTAGGGCACTCGGGGTGGTTGCTAAGGTGTTGCTATGCGGTTGCTAGGGTACTCGGGGTGGTTGCTAAGGTGTTGCTATGCGGTTGCTAGGGTTCTGGGGTGGTTGCTAAGGTGTTGCTATGCGGTTGCTCGGGTACCCGGGGTGGTTGCTATGCGGTTGCTAGGGTACTCGGGGTGGTTGCTAAGGTGTTGCTATGCGGTTTCTAGGGTACTCGGGCGGTTGCTAAGGTGTTGCTATGCGGTTGCTAGGGTACTCGGGGTGGTTGCTAAGGTGTTGCTATGCGGTTGCTAGGGTACCCGGGCTGGTTGCTAGGATGTTGCCAAGGTGATTTGTGTGGTTGCTAGGTGGTTGCCATGGTGTTCTCGGTGGTTGCTATGTGGTTGCTAGGTTGTCCTGGGTGGTTGCTATGAGAGTTGCTAGATAGATAGATATAGTTTGATAGATAGATAGATTTAGATAGATAAATGATAGATGGATTTTGTTTGATAGATAGATAGATAGATAGATAGATAGATAGATAGATAGATAGACAGATTTAGCTTGACAGATAGATAGATAGATAGATAGATAGATAGATAGATAGATAGATAGATAGAAAGAGATAGATAGATTTAGATATAGATAGATAGATAGATGAGTTTGAATGAGTTTAAATGGCAGTAATAGTACATAGAATGGCAGCTTCATTGAGTCTAATGGGCTTCAGTGTGTTTAAATTTGAATTTTGACAGTTGGAGTTTCACGGAATGTTCAGATCAGCCAAGACAGTTCAATGAAAGTCAATGGGATTTTTCCAAGTTTTGATCGTCATTTTTAGGAAAACCGTAAGTCCGATCAGTCTAAAAAGATATAGCAACTAACTTCAGAACAGTCTGAAGGTCTAGTCCGAGTTTGAAGTATGTAGAGTTAAAGCTCTAGGAGGAGTAGCATTCAACGGTTTTAGGGTAAGAAGAAGAAGAAGAAGAAGAAGAACTAGATAAAAAAGTTCGTCGAGACAAACTTTAAGTTGGCTTGAAAAAGTCGGTCCAGAAAGTTTAAAGTAGTTTATAAAGTTTAAAGTTTGAAAGTTTTCAGTTTGAAAGTTTAGTTTTAGTTTAGTAGTTTTGAGATAGATAGATAGAGTCAGGGTAATCAAGGTGGTTGCTAGGTTGTTGCTATGCGGTTGCTAGGGTACTCTAGGTGGTTGCTAAGGTGTTGCTATGCGGTTGCTAGGGTACTCGGGGTGGTTGCTAAGGTGTTGCTATGCGGTTGCTAGGGTACTCGGGGTGGTTGCTATGCGGTTGCTAGGGTACTCAGGGTGGTTGCTATGCGGTTGCTAGGGTACTCGGGTGGTTGCTAAGGTGTTGCTATGCAGTTGCTAGGGTACCCGGGCTGGTTGCTAGGATGTTGCCAGGGTGATTTGTGTGGTTGCTAGGTGGTTGCCATGGTGTTGTGTGTGTTTGCTATGTGGTTGTTATGTTGTCCTGGGTAGTTGCTATGAGAGTTGCTAGATAGATAGATAGATAGATAGATAGATAGATAGATAGATAGATAGATAGATGAGAAGTGATAGATAGATAGATAGATAGATAGATAGATGTGAAGTGATAGATGAGAAGTGATGAGAAGAGAGATAGAAGAGAAGTGATAGATAGATAGATGAAAAGTGATAGATAGATAGATAGATAGATGAGAAGTGATAGATGAGAAGTGATGAGAAGAGAGATAGAAGAGAAGTGATAGATAGATAGATAGATAGATAGATAGATAGATAGATAGATAGATGAAAAGTGATAGATAGATAGATAGATAGATAGATAGATGAGAAGTGATAGATGAGAAGTGATGAGAAGAGAGATAGAAGAGAAGTGATAGATAGATAGATAGATAGATAGATAGATGAAAAGTGATAGATAGATAGATAGATAGATGAGAAGTGATGAGAAGAGAGATAGAAGAGAAGTGATAGATATAGATAGATAGATGAAAAGTGATAGATAGATAGATAGATAGATAGATAGATAGATAGATAGATAGATGAGAAGTGATAGATGAGAAGTGATGAGAAGAGAGATAGAAGAGAAGTGATAGATAGATAGATAGATATATAGATGAAAAGTGATAGATAGATAGATAGATAGATAGATGAGAAGTGATAGATAGATGGGTTTATGAGTTTGAATGAGGATAGATAGATAGATAGATAGATAGATAGATAGATAGATAGATAGATAGATAGATATGGTCAGATAGATAGATAGATAGATAGATAGATAGATAGAAAGAGAGAGTTTAAATGAGTTTAAATGAGTTTGAATGAGTTTAAATGGCTTAGAAATAGGAATGGCAGTTTAATTGAGTCTGTGTGTTTGAATTTGAATTTTGACAGTTGGACGGAATGTTCAGATCAGCCAAGGCAGCTCAATGAAAGTCAATGGGATTTTTCCAAGTTTTAATCAGCATTTTTAGGAAAACCGTAAGTCGGATCAGTCTGAAAAGATATAGCAACTAACTTCAGAACAGTCTGAAGGTCTGACCCGAGTTTGGAGTATGTAGAGTTAAAGCTCTAGGAGGAGTAGCAGTCAACGGTTGAGGTAAGAAGAAGAATAATAACTAGATAAAAAAGTTCGTCGAGACAAACTTTAAGTTGGCTTGAAAAAGTCGGTCCAGAAAGTTTAAAGTAGTTTATAAAATTTAAAGTTTGAAAGTTTTCAGTTCGAAAGTTTTGTTTTAGTTTAGTAGTTTTGAGATAGATAGATAGATAGATAGATAGATAGATAGATAGATAGATAGATAGATAGATAGATAGATAGATAGATAGAGTCAGGATAATCAAGGTGGTTGCTAGGGTGTTATGTGGTTGCTAGGGTACTCGGGGGTGGTTGCTATGCGGTTGCTAGGGTACTCGGGGTGGTTGCTAAGGTGTTGCTATGCGGTTGCTAGGGTACTCGGGAGTGGTTGCTAAGGTGTTGCTATGCGGTTGCTAGGGTAATCGGGTGGTTGCTAAGGTGTTACTATGCGGTTGCTAAGGTACTCGGGGTGGTTGCTAGGTTGTTGCTATGCGGTTGCTAGGGTACTCTAGGTGGTTGCTAAGGTGTTGCTATGCGGTTGCTAGGGTACTCAGGGTGGTTGCTAAGGTGTTGCTATGCGGTTGCTAGGGTACTTGGGGTGGTTGCTATGCGGTTGCTAGGGTACTCGGGGTGGTTGCTAAGGTGTTGCTATGCGGTTGCTAAGGTACTCGGGGTGGTTGCTAGGTTGTTGCTATGCGGTTGCTAGGGTACTCGGGGTGGTTGCTAAGGTGTTGCTATGCGGTTGCTAGGGTACTCTAGGTGGTTGCTAGGTTGTTGCTATGCGGTTGCTAGGGTACTCAGTGTGGTTGCTAAGGTGTTGCTATGCGGTTGCTAGGGTACTCGGGGTGGTTACTAAGGTGTTGCTATGCGGTTGCTAGGGTACTCGGGGTGGTTGCTAACGTGTTGCTATGCGGTTGCTAGGGTACTCGGGGTGGTTGCTAAGGTGTTGCTATGCGGTTGCTAGGGTACTTGTGGTGGTTGCTAAGGTGTTGCTATGCGGTTGCTAAGGTATCCTGGGTCCTTGCTAGGGTGGTCCTATGTGGTTGCTAAGGTACTCGGGGTGGTTACTAGGATGTTGCCAGATTGATTTGTGTGGTTGCCATGGTGTTCTGGTTGGTTGCTATGTGGTTGCTAGGTTGTTCTGGGTGGTTGCTATGAGATAGATAGATAGATAGATAGATAGATAGATAGATATAGTTTGATAGATAGATAGAAATATTCAGACAGATAGATAGAAAGATAGATAGATTTAGTTTGATAGATAGATAGATAGATAGATAGATAGATAGATAGATATGGTCAGATGATAGATAGATAGATAGATAGATAGAGAGAGAGAGAGAGTTTAAATGAGTTTGAATGAGTTTAAATGGCTTAGAAATAGGAATGGCAGTTTAATTGAGTCTGTGTGTTTGAATTTGAATTTTGACAGTTGGACGGAATGTTCAGATCAGCCAAGGCAGCTCAATGAAAGTCAATGGGATTTTTCCAAGCTTTAATCAGCATTTTTAGGAAAACCGTAAGTCGGATCAGTCTGAAAAGATATAGCAACTAACTTCAGAACAGTCTGAAGGTCTGACCCGAGTTTGGAGTATGTAGAGTTAAAGCTCTAGGAGGAGTAGCAGTCAACGGTTGAGGTAAGAAGAAGAATAATAATAAGTTTAAATAGCATTACAGTAAGTTGGCTTTTTCAAGCCAACTTAATAAGTTTAAATAGCATTACAGTAAGTTGGCTTTTTCAAGCCAACTTAATAAGTTTAAATAGCATTACAATAAGTTGGCTTTTTCAAGCCAACTTAATAATAATAAGTTTAATAAGCATTTCAGTAAGTTGGCTTTTTCAAGCCAACTTAATAATAAGTTTAATAAGCATTTCAGTAAGTTGGCTTTTTCAAGCCAACTTAATTACGGGGCCAAGCAAAAAAACGGCACAATAAGCCAGCCAACACGGCCGTGAGCATCAGACCAACTGCAACAGTGAGCAATTAAAGACCTATTAAGAACATTTTAGGCAAAAAAGCTGAAAAATGATATATACAGTCAATAATAAAGATTTACTGGTTTATCACTTTCAATCAATAGGTGGTGCTGTGACCAAATTAATGTGGTATGGTCAAGTCAAGTCAAGTCACCTTTATTTATATAGCGCTTTTTACAATGTAGATTGTGTCAAAGCAGCTTTACATTGATAACTGGTACATTATTTGGCTGCACAGCAGCTCTTAAAAGAATAGTGTCAATGCAGGCAGATCAAAGCACTGTTGAATATCAAATGTCAAGTCAAATGTCAAGTGTCCCTAACTAAGCAAGCCAAAGGCGACAGCGGCAAGGAACCCAAACTCCATCAGGTGACATCAGGTGGCAGACAAGTGGCAAATAGGTGTTTAAATGGAGAAAAAAACCTTGGGAGAAACCAGGCTTAGTCGGGGGGCCAGTTCTCCTCTGGCCAACAGTGCTTTGTTACGATTCAGGTAGCTATCATAAGTCCGACAGGATCGCAACATTCAAAGTATTTATTCCAGTTCCATCCAATTGAGGATTGTATTCATCATGGCTGTTGAGGAACTGTGTCGTGGCTGTCGTGTCGATGAGGCCCTCAGAGTGGATGATCTAGTTGACTCAATCTCTGCTGATACTTCAGGGCTGCGTTGTGGTCGTGTCAAGGCGCAGGTCCTTGCCAAATAGGAGAAGGATCTACCGTCTGCGGTTGATTTTGATATTCTAGGTATTATCAGCTGGCCTGAATTCTGAGATTGCAATAGACGTGAAGGACTATAATGAATTAGGAGCTCGCTCAGGTACTGGGGAGCTAAACCATTTAGTGCTTTGTAAGTAATTAGCAAGATTTTAAAATCTATACGATGTTTAACAGGAAGCCAATGCAGTGTTGACAGAACTGGGCTAATATGGTCATACTTCCTAGTTCTAGTAAGAACTCTAGCTGCTGCATTTTGTACGAGCTGTAGTTTATTTATCAGGCGAGCAGAACAACCACCCAGTAGAGCGTTACAGTAATCTAGCCTTGAGGTCATGAACGCATGAACTAACTGTTCTGCATTTTTCATTGAGAGCATATGTCGTAGTTTAGATATATTTTTAAGATGGAAGAATGCGGTTTTACAGATGCTAGTAACATGGCCTTCAAATGAAAGATTGGTATCAAAGAGCACACCCAGGTTCCTAAGAGACGACGAAGACTTAACAGAGCAGCCATCAAGTGTTAGACAGTATTCTAGGTTATTACGTGAAGAAGTTTTTGGTCCAAAAATTAGAATCTCTGTTTTTTCTGAATTTAGTAGTAGGAAATTACTGGTCATCCAATTTTTTATATCAGCTATGCATTCTGTTAATTTTGTGAATTGGTAAGTTTCGTCAGGGCGCGAAGAAATATAGAGCTGAGTATCATCAGCGTAACAGTGAAAACTAACGCCATGCTTCCTAATGATATCTCCCAAGGGTAGCATGTACAGAGTGAACAGCAACAGTCCTAGTACTGAGCCTTGCGGTACTCCATATTGAACTTGTGATCGATATGACATCTCTTCGTTTACTACTACAAACTGATAACGGTCAGATAAGTATGATTTGAACCATGACAATGCAATTCCACTAATGCCAACATAATTTTCGAGTCTATTTAAAAGAATATTGTGATCAATAGTGTCAAATGCAGCACTAAGATCCAGTAACACTAATAGAGAGCTACAACCACGATCTGATGATAAGAGCAAATCATTAGTAACTCTAATGAGAGCAGTCTCAGTACTATGGTACGGTCTAAATCCTGACTGGAAATCCTCACAGATACTATTTCTTTCTAAAAAGGAACATAGTTGTGATGATACTACCTTTTCTAGTATTTTTGACAGAAAAGTGAGATTTGAGATCGGCCTGTAATTGACTAATTCTCTAGGATCAAGTTGTGGTTTTTTAATAAGAGGTTTAATAATAGCCAGCTTAAAAGTTTTTGGTACGTGTCCTAGTGATAAAGATGAATTGACGATATTAAGAAGAGGATCTCTAACCTCTGGAAGCATTTCTTTCAATAGCTTAGTCGGTATAGGGTCTAACATACATGTTGTTGATTTTGATGATTTAACAAGTTTAGACAATTCTTCCTCTCCTAAAGCAGTAAATGAATTGAATTTTTCCTCAGGGACACTACAATGCACTATCTGACGCGATACTGTAATAGACGGTTGCATGGTTATAATTTTTTCTCTAATATTATCAATCTTGCAAGTAAAGAAGTTCATAAAGTCATTACTGCTGTGCTCTTTGGAAACATCAGAAGTTGAAGCTTTATTTCTTGTTAATTTAGCCACTGTATCAAATAAATACCTAGGGTTGTGTTTATTTTCTTCTAAAAGTTTTGAAAAATAAGCAGATCTAGCAGATTTTAAGGCCTTTCTGTACTCAATCATTCTCTCTCTCCACGAAATGCGAAATACTTCTAGTTTTGTTTTCTTCCAGCTGCGCTCCATTTTTCTGGCTGCTAACTTTAGGGCCCGAGTGTGCTCATTGTACCATGGCATTGGATTAATTTCCTTAATCTTTTTTAAGCGCAAAGGAGCAACTGAGTCTAATGTGCTGGAAAAGACAGAGGCAATAGTTTCTGTTACAACATCGAGGTCTTCTAAGCTTTCTGGTATGCTAAGGCGATGAAACTGATCAGGAAGATTATTTATAAAGTGATCTTTAGTGGTAGAAGTGATGGTTCTACCATATTTATGGCATGGAGGCAGTTTAGCCGCCTTGACTAAATGTAGTATACACGAGACTAGATAATGATCTGAGATGTCGTCACTCTGCTGCAGAATTTCAACAGCATCAATATTGATTCCATGTGACAATATTAGATCTAAAGTATGATTACGACATGGTATGGTCAGTGAGGTGTGAGTGTGGTGACAATGACTCCCATGAAAATAAGTCAACCAGATCAAAAGTTATTAGCATATGAATGAAAAAAACATTCTCCACTAGGTGGCGCTGGTCCAAAACTTCTTAGGCTCCTTCAGGGCATTGTGTTGATGACCCATACCAAGTTTTGTAACGATACGCTAATACGTTCATAAAATACAGCATTTTAAAACTAAATTCAAAATTGTTGATGGCCAAAATGGCCGACATGGGAAAACTGGATGTCATTCGACTCAGCATCATGCCCGAATCTAAAAAGACCACCTTTATGATTTTTGGACAAACCTATCTGAAGCTATAAGCAAAAATAGCCATTTTTTGTATCTCCAGACCAGTAAGTGGCGCTGCGCCGAAACTCAGCATGTAGACTCTGGTCTTGCTTGGGATGATATGTACGAAGTTTTGTCTGAATATGATAAAGCATTGCAGAGATACAGCCTCGAGTCCAATTTGGGTGCTCTACGTTAAATTAATTTGCGTGTTATTTGAGAATGGTTGAGTTTATCAGAAAGCTTTTGATAACTTTTTGTCAGCATGGACTGAAGATGATCTTTTCATGAAAATCAAATGAAGCCTCCAGGACGAGTTCGAAAAAGTAGGTTTTTCGTAAATTTCAACATGGCGGACAAGTCGATAAGTCGAAACCTAGCATGTTTGGTATTGTTGGACTCAGCAGGAATTCAGGAGTCTAAGGAGATGACTCTTTTGAAAATAATTTGACCATATCCAAAGTGATAAGTATTTGAAAATTAGATTTTACCACTAGGTGGCGCTGGTGCGAAACTTCTCAGGCTCCTTCAGGGCATCGTGCTGATGACCCATACCGAGTTTTGTGACAATATGCTAATGCATTCATAAAATACAGCATTTTAGCACAAAATTCAAAATGGCCGACGAGAGCTTTTGATGATCTGGTTCAATTTTCATGGTAATCAGAGTAACGGCCTAGGAGGAGTTAGAAAAAGTAGGTTTTTCGGAAAAATCAAAATTGCAGGAAAATTTTCATGACGGAAAATGACGTCCTATGGTGCATTCGAATCGGCTTGAGCCAAGGAATCAGAGGAAAAAATTTTGTTTCTAACCCTTATGGTTCAAAAGTTATTAGCATAAACAGAAGTGCAAATTTGGACAGCTGGTGGCGCTAGAGGGATTGAGTTAGAGACCAAATTGGCTACGGACACAGTTCAGACTGTCCTCTATCAGTGTGCCAAATTTCACAACTTTTTAACATACAGTTCTATGGGCTGCCATAGACTTAAGAGCAGAATAATAATAATAATAATAATAATAATAATTAAAGCTGCAAGCAGCATTTACGGGGCCAAGCACAAAAGCGGCAAAACAAGCCAGCCAACACGGCCGTGAGCATCAGACCAACTGCAACAGTGAGCAATTAAAGACCTATTAAGATCATTTTAGGCAAAAGAGCTGAAAAAAATCACAACTACAGTCAATAATAAAGATTTACTGGTTTATCACTTTCCAACAATAGGTGGCGCTGTGACCAAATTCATGCGGTATGGTCAGAGTGAGTTGACAATGACAATCGCAAAGTTTGGTGTCAATATGTCAAAGCATTGCAGAGATACAGCCTCAAGAGTCATTTGGGCATCAAGACTCTAATTCTTCGCTGTGGTATATGAATATGGTTTTGTCTATCAATACGAAATCTGTATCTTTAATTCGACATGGTCTGAAGATGATAGGATTCGATTTTGGTGAAAATTAGATGAATGGTCTAAGAGCAGTTTGAAAAAGTAGGTTTTAAAGAAAATCAAAATGGCGGACAGGAAGTTTGGCTGACTATTGTAAAATTGGCATCAATGTTCTCAGCATGACCCACGGAACCTAATAAAACAAGTCTCATTACAATAGGCCACATTTACATTAAGCAATTAGTATTTTTAAATAAATGTTATTACAACACGCTGACCCATACCGAGTTTCGTAACGATATGCTAATGCGTTCGTAAAATACAGCATTTTAGCACAAAATTCAAAATGGCCGACAGCCAAAATGGCCAATATGGTAAAATTGGACATCATTCGACTTGGCATGATGCCCCGAATCCAACGAGACCAAATTTATGATTTTTGGACAAACCCATCAGAAGTTATAAGCAAAAACAGCCATTTTTCGTATCTCCGAACCAGTAGGTGGCGCTGCTCTGAAACGCTGCATGTTGCCTCAGGTCATGCTTGTGATGACATGTACCAAGTTTGGTCTGAATATGATAAAGCATTGCGGAGATATAACCTTGAGTCCAATTTGGGGTGCTCTATGTTAAATTTATTTGCATGTTTTTCAAGAACGGTTGGGTTAATCAAAAAGCTTTTAATTACTTTTTGTTGGCATGGTCTGAAGATGATCTGGTTCAATTTTCGTGAAAATCGGAGTAACGGCCTAGGAGGAGTTCGAAAAAGTAGGTTTTTTTTACCATGTTTGGTCTGAATATGATAAAGCATTGCAGACATACAGCCTTGAGTCCAATTTGGGTGCTCTACGTTAAATTAATTTGCGTGTTATTTGAGAATGGTTGAGTTTATCAGAAAGCTATTGATAACTTTTTGTCAGCATGGACTGAAGATGATCTGATTTGATTTTCATGAAAATCAAATGAAGCGTCTAGGACGAGTTCGAAAAAGTAGGTTTTTCGCAAAATTCAACATGGTGGACAAACCATAAGTTGAAACCTAGAATGTTTGGTATCGTTGGACTCAGTAGGGATGCAGGAGTCTAAGAAGATGACTCTTGTGAAAATAAGTCGACCACACCCAAAGTTATAAGCATTTGAATATTTGATTTTACCACTAGGTGGCGCTGATTCAAAACTTCTCAGGCTCCTTCAGGGCATCGTGCTGATGACCCATACCGAGTTTTGTGATGATATGTTAATGCGTTCAGAAAATACAGCATTTTAGCACAAAATTCAAAATGGCCGACGGCCAAAATGGCTGATAGGGGAAAACTGGATATCATTCGACTAAGTATGATACCCCGAATCTGATGTGACCACATTTATGATTTCTGGACAAACCGTTCAGAAGTTATTAGCAAAAATACCCTTTTTCGTATCTCTGGACCAGTAGGTGGCACTGCGCCAAAACACTGCATGTTGCCTCAGGTCATGCTTGTCATGACATGTACCCAGTTTGGTCTGAATACGATAAAGCTTTGTGGAGATATAGCCTCAAGTCTGATTTGGTGTGCTTTTCGTCAAATTCATTTGTGCAGTTTTCGAGAACGGATGGATCTATCGAAAAGCTTTTGATAACTTTTTGCAATCATGGTCTGAAGATGATCTGGGTTAATTTTCGTGATAATCAGAGTAACGGCCTAGGAGGAGTTAGAAAAAGTAGGTTTTTTGGTCAAAATGGCGGGAAAATTTTCATGACGGAAAATGACGTCATAGGGTGCAATCATCTTGAGCCAAGGAATCAGAGGAAAAAAGAATTGTGTTTCTAGCCCTTATGGTTCAAAAGTTATTAGCATAAACAGAAGTGCAACTCTGGACAGCTGGTGGCGCTAGAGGGATTGAGTTAGAGACTCCAAATTTGCTATGGGCACAGTTCAGACTGTCCTCTAACTGTGTGCCAAATTTCACAACTTTTTAGCATACGGTTCTATGGGCTGCCATAGAGTTCAAGAGCGGAAGAATAATAATAATAAGAAGAAGAAAACTAACGATTACAATAGGTACCTACGCACCTTCGGTGCTTGGCCCCTAATAATTAAAGCTGCAAGCAGCATTTACAGGGCCAAGCACAAAAGCGGCACAACAAGCCAGCCAACACGGTCGTGAGCATCAGACCAACTGCAACAGTGAGCAATTAAAGACCTACTAAGATCATTTTAGGCAAAAGAGCTGAAAAATCAACAATACAGTCAATAATAAAGATTTACTGGTTTATCACTTTCCACCAATAGGTGGCGCTGTGACCAAATTCATGCGGTATGGTCAGAATGAGGTGACAATGACAATCGCAAAGTTTGGTGCCAAAGCATTGCAGAGATACAGCCTCGAGAGTCATTTTGGCATCAGGCCTCTAATTCTTCGCTGTGGTATATGAATACGATTTCGTCTATCAACACGAAACCCATAACATTAATTCGACATGGTCTGAAGATGATAGGATTCGATTTTGGTGAAAAGTGGACAAATGGTCTAAGAGCAGTTTGAAAAAGTAGGTTTTAAAGAAAATCAAAATGGTGGACAGGTAGTTTGGCTGACTACTGTAATCATCAATGTTTCCAGCATGACCCACGGAATCTAATAAGACAAGTCTCATTACAATAGGCCACATTTACATCAAGCTATTAAAATTTTTAACAAATGTTATTACAACATTTGACCACAAGGTCCATTTGAGAAACTTCAAAGCATGGTGCCGATGACACATACTGAGTTTCGTAAAGGTACACCAATGCATTCATATAATAGAACATTTTATATCATAATATTTTATTGCACTTAAAGGCAATTTCGTGTTTTGTTCAATTATAGCGCCACCAAGAGGCACAATCCAACCAATTTTTTTATGTGTCCTCAGGGTGACCCCATACATGTGTGTGTCAAATTTGGTGCAAATATCTCATTCGTTTTGGAGTTATAGACATTTATATGTATGAGATCATAAAAAATGACCCATGAACGACTTAGTTTTGATTTTTTTGCCAATTCCTATCAAAATTTTGACATTTGAGCCAATACATATACTTAACCAGCTTAGGTTCCGTGTTTCCTATGGTGGTTTCATCTCGATCGGACTAACGGTTTCGAAGATATTCGCAATTGTATTTTGAGCGCTAAATCACCACGCCGCACAAACCGTTAGCCGAAACCTATCATGTTTGGTATCGCTGGACTCGGCAAGGATTCAGGAGTCTAAGAATGTGACTCTCCTGACAATAAGTCAACGAGATCAAAAGTTATAAGCATATGAATAAAAAAAAATCTCCACTAGGTGGCGCTGGTCTGAAACTTCTCAGGCTCCTTCAGGGCATTGTCCTGATGACCCATACCGAGTTTCGTAACGATACGCTAATGCGTTCGTAAAATACAGCATTTTAGCACAAAATTCAATATGGGACAATTGGATATCATTCGACTCGGCATGATGCCCCGAATCCAACGAGACCAAACTTATGATTTTTGGACAAACCCATCAGAAGTTATAAGCAAAAATAGCCATTTTTCGTATCTCCAGACCAGTAGGTGGCGTTGAGCCGAAACGCTGCATGTTGTCTCAGGACATGCTTGTGATAACATGTACCAAGTTTGGTCTGAATACGATAAAGCGTTGCAGAGATACAGCCTTATGTCTATTTTCGCAAGCGCTACGAAAAATTCGTTTGCGTATTTTTCGAAAACGGTTTGAGAAATCAACTTGAGTTCCATAACTTTTTGTCGGCATGGTCTGAAGATGATCTGGTTCAATTTTCATGAAAATTGGAGCAGGCGGAGGAGTTCGAAAGTACGTTTGAGTACGTTTTTTTTAGAAAATTCAAAATGGCGGAAAATTTGTCATGGCGGAAAATGACGTCATAGGGTGCAAACGATTTGACCCAAGGAATTAGAGGAAAAAGTTTTTTGATAAAGAATTTTGTTTCTAACCCTTACGGTTCAAAAGTTATTAACATAAACATGAGTGCAACTTTGGACAGCTGGTGGCGCTAGAGGGATTGAGTTAGAGACTCCAAATTTGCTATGGGCACAGTTCAGACTGTCCTCTAACAGTGTGCCAAATTTTACAACTTTCCCGCAAGCGGTTCTATGGGCTGGCCTAGACTCAAGAGCGGAAGAAGAAGAAGAAAAAAAAAAAGAACGCCAACGGATACAATAGGTGCCTATGCACCTTCGGTGTTTGGCCCCTAATAATCCTAAAAAAAACAATAGGGCCTTCGCCCTTTGGGCTTGGGCCTGTCATGAGTCGGGTTTGATATTCTTCCTGTTTCTCTTTTTTATCCTGTCGTTATTGCTACTTAGACTCAGCTGTTTGTCATTGCAATCAGCGCTCACGATGATCATTTCCACACCTGTTTCTTCTTTACTCTAATTTTCTCTGCTACTTCTCTCTGCTGTTTTCTCGAATCTTTGCCAGATTATTATAAGTATTCTACTACATGTTATTCGGCTCTTTAAGCTTACTGATCTCTTTTATGTTATTTGTATATCTGTAGTCTTAGTCTCAGTCCTGTTTGTTTAGCCCAGCCGTGTGCGTCATACCTGTTCTCTGCCTAGTCTCTCTGCTGCCTGGGATCACTTGGTCACCTGCCACCTGCGGTGCTGTATCTTCTGGTTCGGGACTGAGTTGCCTTTTGCTGCGAGCCCTCTGCCAGGCTCAGGACTCCTCTTCAATTAATTTGAACTTATGTTCTCCAGCTGCGAGCATCCAAGAGGCCGGTGCTTGGCAGACTGCCTGTGTTACTTTTTGAATGAATAAACTGTCTCTGATCTGGACATTCGCTTCTGTGTCCCCTGTCTCACCCCTGACAGAATAATCTGGCCAACATGGACCCGGCGAAGGAGGCACCTATCCGTTCAGCTGTCGAACTGCAGGGAGCTATGCTGGGCAGACATGAGGAGGAGCTGTCCGCAGCCATGCACGCCGTGGAGAATCTCGCTGCTCAGGTCACAGATTTAAACAGCCGCCTTCATTACCTCAATCGGGATCAGCCGAGCCCTCCGACTCCTAGTGGTGTCACCGAACCCAGAGTCAACAACCCTCCTCATTATCCGGGTGAGCCTACTGAATGCAGAGTGTTTCTAACCCAGTGTGAGGTTGTGTTCTCTCTTCAGCCTTCCACTTATGCTGAGGACCACGCCAAGGTCGCTTTCGTCATCTCTCTGTTGACTGGACGAGCGCGTGACTGGGCAACGGCCGTCTGGGAGTCGGACGCAGAGTGCTTGACATTTGACTTGACATTTGATATTCAACAGTGCTTTGATCTGCCTGCATTGACACTATTCTTTTAAGAGCTGCTGTGCAGCCAAAATTATATACCAGTTATCAATGTAAAGCTGCTTTGACACAATCTACATTGTAAAAAGCGCTATATAAATAAAGGTGACTCGACTTGACTGTGGGTTGTTCACCGCATTTAAGGAGGAGATGACCAAGGTGTTCGATTGGTCAGTCTTCGGACGCGAGGCTTCTCGACTGCTGGCGGTGTTGCGTCAGGGGTGACGCTCCGTGCCTGACTACGCCATAGAGTTCTGCACACTGGCTGCCACATGTGAGTGGAATGAACCTGCCTTTATTGCACGCTTTTTAGAAGGCTTGAATTCTGACCTAAGGGATGAGATTTATGCTCGTGATTTTCCCGCTGGCTTGGATCAACTGGTGGAGCTGGCAATCCGGCTGGACAAGCACTTTGAAGCGAGCCGCCGCGCTCGTGGCATGGGTACTGAACCACCTGCTGTCCCCTTTGAGGCTGCGCCGTTCCCTGAGCCTATGCAGGTAGGAGGGATACGGATTTCACCTGCTGAGTGCCAACGTCGAATCCTTCACAGGCTATGCATGTATTGCGGTCACTCTGGCCATCAAGTCGCTGTCTGTCTGTTAAAAGAGAATGCTCGCCAGTAGAACCCGGTGATTTGTCTGGAGTGCCGGAGGAGTACCACGATCTGCGAGCTGTGTTCACCCGTTCCCGGGCTGAACAATCCTCATCACCCGTATGACTGTAGCATTGAGCTCCTTCCCGGTACCACCCCTCCTTGCGGGCGTTTGTATTCTTTATCCGCTCCTGAACGCAAGGCCCTAGAGAAGTATCTTACTGATTGTCTTGCCGCTGGGACCATCGTGCCATCTTCCTCGCCTGCCGGTGCAGGGTTCTTCTTTGTGAAAAAGAAAGACGGTTCTTTGCGTCCCTCCATAGATTATCGTGGGTTGAACGACATCACTGTTAAGAATCGGTATCCTTTACCGCTCATGTCGTCGGCCTTTGAGATCTTGCAAGGAGCCAAGGTTTTCACGAAGTTAGACCTCCGCAACGCATATCATTTAGTGAGCATAAAGGAGGGCGACAAATGGAAGACCGCATTAAATACGCCCTTAGGGCACTTTGAATATCAGGTTTTACCATTCGGGCTGGTCAGCGCTCCGGCTGTTTTTCAGGCCCTTGTGAACGACGTTTTGAGAGACATGCTCAATATTTTCGTTTTCATGTACCTAGATGACATCCTAATTTTTTCTCCGTCTCTCTAGGTGCATGTTCAACACGTCATGTATTGCAGCGTCTCCTAGAGAACCGTCTTTTTGTAAAAGCAGAGAAGTGTGCTTTTCACATCGGGTCAGTCACGTTCCTAGGCTTGGTTGTGTCAGCTGAGGGAATCAGTATGGATCCTGCTAAAGTTCGGGTGGTCGTTGAATGGCCTATTCCTGAATCTCGTACCGCGCTCCAAAGATTTTAGTCAGGTGGCTGCTCCCTTGACCGCGCTCACCTCAACTAAGTCTCGTTTTGTCTGGTCAGAGTCCGCCCAAGATGCGTTTGATTTTCTAAAGAGAGCTTTCACCTCTGCGCCCATTCTGATTACACCTGACCCTAAGAGACAATTTATCGTTGAGGTCGACGCCTCTGACGTGGCTGTGGGAGCGGTGCTTTCACAGCGCTCTTCACTCGATGAGAAAGTACACCTGTGTGCGTTCTTTTCCCACTGTCTCTCGCCAGCTGAACACGTTTTTAAGCTTCATGGGCTCCCCTCTGATATTGTGTCTGACAGAGGTCCCCAGTTTGCTTCTCAATTCTGGAGGGAGTTCTGCCGGCAGATTGGCACGTCTGCCAGTTTGTCGTCAGGAATTCATCCTCAGACTAATGGGCAGGCCGAACGTACTAATCAAATTCTTGGTCGCATGCTTCGCACTTTGACTTTCCGTAACCCCTCATCCTGGAATGAGCAACTGCCATGGGTCGAGTACGCCCATAACTCGCTTTCTTCGTCGTCCACCGGGTTATCTCCGTTTCAGTGTTGTCTCGGGTACCAACCTCCTCTGTTCTCTTCTCAGGAGACAGAGGCGTCCATTCCCTCAGTTCAAACATTTATGCAGCGTTGCCGGCGCACCTGGAGAGGGGTGAGAACTGCGCTGTGCCAGAACAGAGAGCGCACACATTACGCCGCTAATCAACGTCGCGTCAAAGCGCCTAGATATGTTTGTGGCCAGAAAGTGTGGCTTTCCACCTGTGATTTACCTCTGCAATGCACTTCTCGTAAGCTGGCACCACGCTTTATTGGTCCCTTTCCCATCATCAAGGTTCTCAGTCCTGTAGCCGTAAGACTCAAATTACCTCATTATCTGTGATGCGTTCATCCTGTTTTCCATGTTGCGTGTATTAAGCCGGTTATTAGTGCTCCCTCCCGACCCACCCCCTGTCCTGTTCTTGTCGAAGGTTCTCCTGTCTACAGTGTTAGGAGACTGCTGGATGTGCACCGCCGGGGGCGTGGGCATCAGTATCTAGTCGATTGGGAGGGGTACGGTCCCGAGGAGAAAAGCTGGATTCCAGCCCGGGATGTCCTGGACCGCTCGCTCATCGAGGACTTCCTTCGCTCACGCCGGTCTTCTTCCTCGGGAGCTCCAGGGGGCGCTTGTCAGGGGAGGGGTACTGTCATGAGTCAGGTTTGATATTCTCCCTGTTTCTCTTTCTCCTGTCATTATTGCTACTTAGACTCAGCTGTTTGTCATTGCAGTCAGTGCTCAAGCTGATCGTTTCCACACCTGTTTCTTCTTTACTCTCATTTTCTCTGCTACTTCTCTCTGCTGTTTTCTCGAATCTTTGCCAGATTATTATATGTATTCTCCTACGTGTTATTTGGCTCTTTAAGCTTACCAATCTCTTTTGTTATTTGTATATCTGTAGTCTTAGTCTCAGTCCTGTTTGTTTAGCCCAGCCGTGTGCGTCATACCTCTCTCTGCTGCCTGGGATCGCTTGGTCACCTGCCACCTGCGGTGCTGTATCTTCTAGTTCGGGACTGAGTTACCTTTTGCTGCGAGCCCTCTGCCAGGCTCAGGACTCCTCTTCAATTAATTTGAACTTTTGTTCTCCAGCTGCGAGCATCCAAGAGGCCGGTGCTCGGCAGACTGCCTGTGTTACTTTGTTACTAATAAACTGTCTGATCTGGCCATTCGCTTCTGGGTCCTCTGTCTCACCCCTGACAGGGTCCTAATAATAATAATAATAATAATAATAATAATAATAATCCTTAGAAAAAACAATAGGGCCCTGCGCCTTAGTGGCTTGGGCCCTAATATTAATCCTAAAGAAAACAATAGGGCCTTCGCCCTTTACAGGGCTTGCGCCCTAAATAATAATCCTTAGAAAAAACAAGAGGGCCCTGTGCCATCAGTGGCTTGGGCCCTAATAATTAAAGCTGCAAGCAGCGATGAAAGGGCCCTCGCACACGTGCCAGTGCCACCCGGTGGCTTTAGAAAACAGAGCACGGTGGGCAATATGCATTTACAGTATCTCACAAAAGTGAGTACACCCCTCACATTTCAGCAACCATTTTAGTATATCTTCTCAAGGGATAATACTATAGAAATGAAACTTGGATATATTTTAGAGTAGTCAATGTGCTGCTTGTTATAGCAGTATAGATTTACTGTCCTCTGAAAATAACTTAACATACAGCCATTATTGTCTAAATAGCTGGCAACAAAAGTGAGTACACCCTAAGTGATAACACTTGTATGTTGTTTAACCATGCAAAGCCATATGTCCTATTCATCATGTTCATGTTTTTGTCTGCTTGACAGGACCGTACAAATTCGTGGATGTTGTATCAGAGCAGTTAAAATTTGGTGCTTTGAGTACAATCCTCTCATACTGACCACTGGATGTTCAACATGGCACCTCATGGCATGGCAAAGAACTCTCTGAGGATTTGAGAATTAGAATTGTTGCTCTCCACAAAGATGGCCTAGGTTATAAGAAGATCGGTAACACCATGAAACTGAGTTACAACACAGTGGCCAGGGTCATAGAGAGAGGTTTTCCAAGATGGGTTCCACTTGGAACAGGCCAAAGAAGTTGAATCAAAGAAGTTGAGACCTTGTACTGTGCGTCAGGTGCAGAAGCTGGCTTCAAAAAACTGATGCATGAGTGCTGCCAGCATTGCTTTAGAGGTTGCAGAAGCGGAAGGTCAGCTTGTCAGTGCTCAGACCATATGCCGCACACTGCAGCAAGTCGGTTTGCATGGCCGTCGTCCCAGAAGGAAGCCTCTTCTGAAGCTGGCTCACAAGAAAGCCTGCAAACAGCTTGATGAAGACAACCTGTCCAAGAGCATGAAATACTGGAACCATGTCCTGTGGTCTGATAAGACTAAGATAAACTTGTTTGGCTCAGATGGTGTCAAGCATGTGTGGCGACGCCATGGTAAGGAGTACCAAGAAAATTGTGTCTTGCCTACAGTCAAGCATGGTGGTGGTAGCATCATGGTCTGGGGCTGCATGAGTGCTGCTGGTACTGGGGAGCTCACACCGCCAAAATGACAACTGTCTTGCTGAGGAAGCTGAAGGTGACGGAGTGGCCAAGTATGTCTTCAGACCTGAACCCTATTGAGCACCTGTGGGGCATCCTCAAGTGGAAGGTGGAGAAGCACCATGTGTCTAACATCTAGCAGCTCCGTGACGTCATTATGGAGGAGTGGAAGAGGATCCCAGCAACAACCTGTGCAACTCTGGTGAATTCCATGCCCAGGAGGATTAAGGCAGTCCTAAATAACAATGGTGCTTCACACAAAATATTGACACTTTGGACACAGTTTTGACGTTCACTTAGGGTGTACTCACTTTTGTTGCCAGTTATTTAGACAATAATGGCTGTATGTTGAGTTATTTTCAGAGAACAGTAAATCTGTACTGCTATACAAGCTGCACATTGTCTACTCTAAAGTATATCCAATTTTCATTTCTATAGTATTGTCCCTTGAGAACATATAATAAAGTGGTTGCTGAAATGTGATTGGTGTACTCATTTTTGCAATAGGGGCTGGCTGCAGCCTGAGGGGGCGAGTGGAGCTCCAATCAAGGGCAGAAATTCGTCACATCCACTAGTGGAGCTAGCTACAGCTATGGCCGCCGGGCATGCGCACATCAATATTGCGTCATTTAATTACTGTATCTGCATTATTGTAAGGGTAGGTTTAGGGTTGGGGTAGGTGTAGACATTAATAAAACACAAATCAATATTGTGTCATTTAATTACTGTATTTGCATTATTGTAAGGGTAGGTTTAGGGTTGGGGTAGGTGTAGATGTTAGTAAAACACAAGTGGAGGTGACGTATTTCCTGTTCGAGAGTGGGGCTCCACTCACCCATGGTCTGCAGCCAGACCTTTCTCCACTTTTGTGAGATACTGTAAGTATGTAAATATAGGAGGACAACATCAGTTATTTATATTTTCCACACTTCCTGCTACCAGTTGGTGGCGATATGACTATAACCAAATTGTTGCATGTAGATGTGTTCAGGGCGGGACTCTTCTCAAACGTGAAGTTTGGTGCAGATTGGACATTGTATGCCTGAGTTACAACAACTTCCTGTTTCGTGGCGATAATCACATACATTAGCACTTAGCCAAATGTTGCATGATTTAACTTGTTTCTAGAATGTTTGGTACTTCATGGCATATTTAAATGTGTTTCAAGGAGTGAATTGCCGTGTAAAGCATGCTATTTCCTGTTGCCAGCAGGTGGCACTATGACTAATTTCCATTGTAGATTTAGCCAGGACTCTTATCACACATGTGAAGTTTGGGGCAGATCGGACACTGTATGCCCGAGTCAAAACATCAAACTTTGTCAGACCGCCACGGACACGCCCTTCAACGAAAACTCTAGATCTTCACAATTTAACATCACTAAGGCCTTAAGATTAGACAGACCAAATATGATGTTGTTCTGGTTAAATCTCAATGAGGAGTTAATCACAGTGTAATACATGCCATTTTCTGTTGCCCTATAACTGTAACTGAATATTGGCATGGAGATGTCTTCAGGCCAGGACTCTAATAAAACATATGAAGTTTGGGGCAGATCGGACATTGTATGCCCGAGTTACAACAACTTCCTGTTTCATGGCGAAACATCGAATTTTGTCAGGCCGCCACGAACACGCCCTCCAGTGAAAAGTCTAGATCTTTGCAATTTAACATCGCAAAGGCCTTTAGATTAGACTGACCAAATATGACCTTGATCTGATTAAAGCTCTAGGAGGAGTTCGTCTGGAGATGGCAAAAATTGCACAAATTTTGCAAAGCTAATTCAAAATATCTGACTTCCTGTTGGTTTTCAGAATTTGCTCCAAGAGATTTTTTTGTAGATACTGGGCTGTTAGATGTGTGTACTGAATTTCATACTTGTACGTGAGACGTAGGGTCAGGGGCACTTCATTGAAATTTTGTAGGTGGCGCTATCGAGCCATTTTGCCACACCTAATTCTGAAACCCATATCAGACATAAATTTTCACCACTTCTGACACATCTGGAAAGTTTCATGAGTTTTCGAGCATGTTTATGCCCTCAAAATGTGATTCCCCTTTCATGGCGAAACATCAGACTTTGTCAGTCCGCCACGGACACACCCTTCAACAAAAACTCAAGATCTCTGCAATTTAACATCGCGAAGGCCTTAAGATTAGACTGACCATATATGATGTGCTTCTGGTTAAATCTCTATGAGTAGTTAATCACAGTGGAAAACATGTCATTTCCTGTTACCCAGAGGTGGCGCTATGACTGTAACTGAATATTGCCATGTAGATGTCTTCAGGTCAGGACTCTAATAAAACATGTGAAGTTTCGTACAGATCGTACATTGTATGCCTGAGTTACAACAACTTCCTGTTTCATGGCGTAACATCGAAATTTGTCAGGCCGCCATGGACACGCCCTTCAGCGAAAACTCTAGACCTTCGCAATTTAACGTCACAAAGCCCTTTAGATTAGACTGACCAAATCTGATTAAAGATCTAGAAGGAGTTCGTTAAAGTAAAATGTGTGGAAATGGCAAAAACTGCCAAAATTTTTCAGAGAAAATTCAAAATATCTCACTTCCTGTTGGGTTTACAGATTTTGCACCCAGGGGCTTTTTTGTAGGTATTGAGATGTTACATCTGTCTACCGAATTTCATACCTGTACGTGAAACGTAGCACGTAAGGTGCTTAATTGTGCTATCAAGCCATTTTGCCACACCTAATTCCAAAACCCATATCAGATGTAAATTTTCACCACTTCTGATGCATGTGCAAAGTTTCATGAGTTTTCGAACATGTTTTGGCCCTCAAAAATGCGATTTATTTCAGAGAAGAAGAAGAATTGGCTGAGCAATTACAATAGGGTCCTCACACCATCGGTGCTCGAGCCCTAATAATAAACTGAGCAATTCCAATAAGGTCCTCGCACACCGGTGCTCGGGCCCTAATAATAAGAAACGGAGCAATTCCAAATATGGTCCTCACACCATCGGTGCTCTGGCCCTAATTAAAATACAAGCACGGTTAAAGCAATGCTTTTTTTTTTTTTTTTTTTTTTTGGTATATTTGTTGGTATATTGACGTTCCCCTCATAATTGACAGGAGTAGAAAAAGTGGTTTACAGAGAAGCCACAGCCAGCATCTGAGTAGACATCCACATAAGCCCAGCAAGAGAGTAAGGTCAATGAGTGCAGATGAGGACAGGGAGAGATCGGAGCCTGCTAACTCCAGTTTTTCCAAAAGACCTTAACACCAAAATTTAAGACATCAAACTTTCCTCTGTCAGAGGAAAGTAAGTAGTATTGAATACTGAAATCTATCTATCTATCTATCTATCTATCTATCTATCTATCTATTTATCTATCCATCCACATTTTGCATCTCCTTTATCTACTAAGGGAACCTTTTCACAGACATTTACACATATTGGCTGTGAAAGACAAATAAATCAACACTGTATTAAAGAATAACAAAGCAATGACAGAGAGTGATAGAAAATTTGACATCTATCTTTTAGCATTTATGGGTATTTAAAGGTTGAACTCATGTAACCTGCACATTAATTTAACATGCATAAAGGAGTTATTGTCCAACCCTATCAACCCTAATAACATCTGTTTTCACTCCCCTTCATCCTAGAATTCCAGAGGAAAGTACTTCAAATGCTAATTGACATAAGAGATTTAGTAAAAACGTCTCGGGTTACTTGTGTAACCCTGGTTCCCTGAATAGGGAACGAGACGCTGCATCGAGACGCATTGGGATCACCTCTGCGTGATTACGTCTTGAAGCACTTGTGAAATCGAACCAATGGCATTATGGGACGTCAGAGGTGGGTGACGTCACGGACCAGGAAACTATGAAGCACACCTGAGAATAAAGAATGCCAGCTTCCGATTGGCTGAAGCAAGACGCTCACAGGCATGCAGGGAGTATGTTAAGGCGACACAGTGTCTTGTTCCCTATTCAGGGAACCAGGGTTACAAAAGTAACCCAAGACATTCCCTTTCATGGGAACTTCGAGCTGCGTCGAGACGCATTGGGAACCCTATCCCAACTACGCCATAATGCCAAATGCTTTAAGACGAGAGCACAGCAGACCCTGGAGCGGAGCCCAAATCAAGGTTATAAAACCTAATAAAGGTATGTATATATATATATATATATATATGCTTGTGGTGTACTGAATGCTCTTGTCCTCAGACGAAGAGATATAGCTGTATATGTAACTGACAGACAACACCAAATAATACACACGCTAACACAGAGCGCTTGCTGAAGACACAGAAGCTGGCGTTCTTTGTTCTCAGGTGTGCTTTATAGTTTCCTGGTCTGTGATGTCACCCGCCTCTGACGTCCCGTCACGCCATTGGTTCGATTTCACAAGTGCTTCAAGACATAATCACGCAGAGGTGATCCCAATGCGTCTCGACGCAGCTCGAAGTTCCCATGAAAGGGAATCGCAATCAGAACAACGGATGGGACTGCATTCATTCTGAAGACAGCCAACAGTGTGAACGAATTGCAAGAATTGGAGTCTCGTTTGCAAGCTAAAAATGAAAGAGCAGCCTTGGTGAGTTTTATATGATTAATGCAATCAATGGCTGCATTTACACTGCAAGTCTTAATGCACAGATACGATCTTTTGACTATATCTAATTTTTTTTAGCCAGTCTGTTTACATTCACTTCAGACACAACTGGTATCCGATATCTGTTTACATTAATTCCCGCCCCAAAATGATTGTCATTGATAGTTTTCCATGCACAGTTTTGTTAAGTTATTCTTACGGACAATTTTTGTTATTCTTTTTAGCAAGCATATTTGAGAAGAATTGGAGGAGCTGATGACATAGACATGGTGAAAAAATCAATGTCTGTGTAAGTACTTTTTGTTAGAGTCATTATTTCGTCACCTTGGAATTATAAGGTTCTATCTGACATTTTTGAAAAAATTGAATTATTTTGAGACATTGAGTTAAAATTGTATGGAAGTGGTGTTAAGTGAGACCAGTAAGGGGTAACTCACCCTCTGGTCTGTGTGGGTCCTAACGCTCCTAACTTGTGTGCATTTTAGGACTTATTTTTTAGAAAACAAAAATGTTCTGTCCATTAACTGCAAAAACTTTGAAGCTCAATATCTCAGAATGCAGATATACAAAGGAAAAAATTGAGATAACATAAAATATTTTGAAGGATGTGCTAAAGAACACTTTTGATTTGATTTTACTTGAATAATCTTTCCAGACTCCTTCAAAAAGACAGTAGCTTTGTCATAGCACTACTGACTGAATTATACTGTGGTTTAAAATATGCAAGTAAAGCAAGGTAAAACTGTGGCAGTGGTATTGTAGAAATAAGTGTATTGTAAATGAGTGTATGATATATTTCACAAATTATGGTGTCGTGAAGATGACACATTTGCGGGACAGGCTTTACAGCCAGATTATTTGAAGAATTGTTACTAATAGTCAAGTCAAGTCATCTTCATTTATATAGCGCTTTTCACAACACACAGTTTCAAAGCAGCTTCACAGTGACAATAGGAAAAATAATAGCACAAAGGGAAGTGTTTTTTCTTGAAGATATTTTCTGATATCTATCTTTTTTATGCTGCTCTATTCACATGTTTTTAAAGGTCCCCTGAAGTGCTTTGAAATTCACAGTTTTGTTCGATCGTTGACGTCATTTCAACTGAAACAAAGACAGGGTGGGACATAGAGTAGCTCCCCTCCCCCTTTTCAAAAACCAGTCAGTAGCGTTTTGTTTGTATCACATCTCTGCCAGTCAGAGTGGTTGAGCTAAAGCGCATCCGACTCATGACAGACACAGTCTATAATAGCAATGCAGAGTCTGTCTAACCATTTTAAAATACAGCTTTCAGTTTAATTCAAATGGGTCCGATATGTTTTGTGGTCCGTGGCTCTGTGCCTACTCGCGCATATGATCCGCTGCTGCCATCTTTCTGGGCTGAAGCGGTTCACATGACATTAACGAGAAACCAGACACCCCAAAGAAAATCATATTTACACTGTCTGAATCGTTTATCCCCTATATAGTACTATTCGCCATATAAAAACTGTAACTGTGTGTAACAGAATTAATTTTGATCTCCTACGCGGAAAAGTTCAGATCAACACAGTCTCAGCTACCGTTTATTGTTTTCTTATATTTGCAAGTGTTTAGGCGAACCCTCGGTATGAACGCTCGGTGACGTGTGAATAAATGACCAATTTCAGCTGCAGCAATAGCGTCTTGAAGGGGGTGAGACGTTTCAGATACCAGAGAGCATTTGATTGGTCAGAAGATTTGATGAGAAGCTGAATTATTGTCACAGACCCGCCAGGCTCCATCATCACCCAATCACAGCGCACTCCCTCACCACAGTTCTGAACACGCACACCTGTCATCAATCATCACCCCAATCACCACAGATACAAAAGGGCTCACACTCACCTCAGTTTTCGTCCGGTCTCGTTTGCATTAGGACTCTTTCTATGCTTACCTCAAGGACTCCCTCGATACTCACCATCTCCATTCCAGCGTGTTTCCTGTTCCCTCCTGTGGTCTCGTCTCAGTGTGCTTCGCCGATCTTCGTCTCTCCTCCTTCCAACACTCCAGTTAGCTACCAGCCACGATCTTCACTCCTGCAAGACAAAGGACAGTATCAACCTTCTCATATACTACATTCTAACATCACATCTGCCATTTACTCACCTGCATCACTGTCTGCCACTGCTATCTGTTCAATAAACATCACTTACATGTATTCCATTGTCTCCGACCCTTCTGTCTGTAACAGAAGACCGGACCAACACTTAGGACGACAGCATGAGTGCAACAGATCCATTTCAGGAGCTTGTGGATGTTTTACGCCGAGCACTCACCTCCAATCCACCTGCATCTCCACCAGCGATCACCTCCGCCAACACCACCGTCACTCCTTCACCACCTGTTTACGCCAGTCCCATGGCCAAACCAGCGCCCTTCTCTGGCTCAGCGGAGGATTGCAACGGTTTCCTCCTGCAATGTTCGCTGGTCCTGGAGATGCAACCGCACTTGTACCCTGACGATCACGCTAAGGTAGCCTTCATTATTTCCCAGCTGAATGGCAGAGCACTTCAATGGGCTGAAACTATTTGGTCACAGAATAGTCCGGTTACCCGATCTCTCACCAGTTTCGTGACCCACTTCAAGGAAGTCTTCGGTAGACCCACCTGGGATTCATCTACTGGTGAGCAACTTTACCACTTGAAACAAGGTGCCATGTCTGTTAACGAATACGCTATGAGGTTTAGGACTCTTGCAGCTGCTAGTGGATGGAACGAGCGGTCGTTGTTGACCACCTACCGTCAGGGCCTGGATCCACAAGTGCGGTTGCATCTTGCTGCATACAAGGATTCCATCGGGCTAGAACGTTTCATCTAACTCTCCATTCGGTTCGCCACTCGTATGCAGTCGTGTTTAGAAGAACACCAGGGCCAGTCGCTATTCACATCATCTCTCCGCCGGCCAGACTCCATCAGCCCTCCAGAACCAGCCAATGAACCCACGCAACTGGAAAATAATCGGCTGACTTTCGCTGAACGGCAGAGGCGGCTGACCCGGGGGCTGTGTCTGTACTGTGGTGCCAATGGGCATGTCATTTCTGCATGCCCCACTCGTCCTCCTTGTCCCATGTTGAGTGCCATTCTTCCTCCCATCAATAAGATGAAGCCTTTCACTACCATTGTAATGCTTACTGCAGTCGATGTTTCCATTCCAGTCAATGCCCTCCTCGGCTCTGGGTCAGCTGAGAACTTCATCTCTGGCGCCCTCTGTCGTCAGCTCAAGCTCAAGACTACTTCTTCGCCGGCCATCTACCAGATCCACTCAATAACTGGCAAACCTCTCAGCTGCAAACAAGTCCATCTGTGTGCTGGTCCTGTCAAGCTCCAAGTCGGGGTTCTACACATCGAACATCAACATCTGCTGGTTCTGGAGAATTCCACCGCTGATGTGATTTTAGGGCCCCCATGGTTGGAGCAGCACAATCCAGTCACCTCGTGGAAAACCGGCGAAATCCTGAAGTGGGGCAACAACTGCTTCCCGAACTGTTTTCCTCTTCTACCACAACACTCTTCTACTCGTCCTGAGATGCTCCCCGTCTATACTACCTCCATCGAGAGTCCAGTAGAGAAACGTTCGGTGGATATTCCTCCTTGTTACGTCCCCTTCAGCAACATCTTCTGCCCGAAGAGAGCCTCCAAGCTGCCTCCACACCGGCCATTGGACTGTGCCATCGATCTGCTTCCGGGTCAGCCAGTGCCCCGTGGGAAGATTTATCCATTATCAATCCCTGAGGAGAAGGCCATGGAGGAGTACATAGAAGAGGCTCTACAACAAGGCTACATCCGTCCGTCAACTTCCCCTGCTGCTTCGAGCTTCTTCTTCGTGGCCAAGAAGGACGGAGGCTTGCGGCCTTGTATAGACTACCAGGCTCTCAACAAAATAACTGTAATAATCCCAGCGGCTTCATCCCAGCGGCTCTGGAACACCTCCGCGGTGCCACTGTGTTCACCAAGTTGGACCTCCACAGCGCCTACAATCTCATCCGAATACGTGAGGGGGACGAGTGGAAGACAGCCTTCGTGACCCCTACTGGACACTACGAGTATTGCGTGATGCCGTATGGCCTGGTCAATGCTCCTTCCATATTTCAGGACTTCATCCATGAGGTACTCCGGGAGTTTCTTCACAAGTTCGTTCTGGTCTACATCGATGACATCTTGATTTACTCCCGGAGCATGGCCAAACATCGCCACCACGTTGCGGAGGTCCTGAAACGCCATCTATTCCTCAAGGCCGAAAAGTGTTCATTCCATCAACCCTCAGTGCAGTTCCTTGGCTACAACATCAACAGCAGTGGCATCCAGATGGACGAGGGGAAGGTCGAAGCCATCAAGAACTAGCCTACACCATCCACCATCAAAGAACTCCAGAGATTCCTTGGATTTGCGAACTTTTACAGAAGATTCATCCAGAACTACAGCTCCACCGCGTATCCACTTACCAACCTCCTCCGCAACAAGCCCAAGTCTCTGTCCTGGTCACCAGCTGCCACCGAAGCCTTTAACATCTTAAAAGAAGCATTCACCAGCGCACCGCTCCTCGTGCATCCTGATCCAGAGAAGCCCTTCATAGTAGAAGTGGACGCATCCACTACAGGAGTAGGAGCTGTGCTCTCGCAGCAGCAGGGGAATCCAGCCAAACTCCATCCATGTGCCTTCTTCTCCCGCAAACTCAGCCCGGCGGAGAGAAACTACAACATTGGCAACAGGGAGCTTCTGGCCATCAAGCTGGCCCTTGAAGTGTGGAGGCATTGGCTGGAGGGTGCCCAGCACCCCTTTACTGTTCTCACTGATCACAAAAACCTAGAGTACTTGAGAGATGCTAAAAGACTGAACCCACGACAAGCACGCTGGGCGTTATTCTTCACACGATTCCACTTTAGTATTTCCTACCATCCAGGTCCCAAGAATGTTAAGGCAGATGCCTTATCCCGTCTGTACACTCCAGAAGAAAGCAACGAAGTACCCGAACCCATCCTGCCAGAGAATATTATCATGAGTCCCATCAAATGGTCTGAAACCACCATTCCCTCCTCCAATGCCTCCACCAACACTCCGCCAGGCTGTCCTCCAGGTTTACAGTACATCAACAGAATCCAGCACACCCCACTCATTCATTCTTCCCACACTTCGCTGGGCACTGGCCACCCAGGGGCCAATGAAACCCTCTCGCTGCTGAAGGAGCGCTTCTGGTGGCCAAACATGGCTAGGGATGTGAGAAGGTACATGCAGGGATGCCAGGAATGCGCCATCTCGAAAAGCCCTCGCCATCTTCCCTCCGGCAAACTCCATCCTCTGCCCGTTCCTAACAGACCATGGTCACACCTAGGAGTGGACTTTATCACGGATCTACCTGCATCCAACAACTGTACCTGTATCCTGGTGGTTATCGACAGATTCTCTAAATCCTGCCGACTAATACCCTTAAAGGGACTGCCCACTGCAATGGAGACTGCAGAACTCATGTTCAACCACATCTTCAGATATTACGGAATTCTAGAGGACATTCTATCAGACCGTGGACCCCAGTTCATATCCAGGGTGTGGAAGGCATTCTTCGCTCTCCTAGGTGTGACCGTAAGCCTCTCCTCAGGTTTCCATCCTCAGTCAAACGGGCAGACGGAGAGGAAGATCCAGGAGATTGGCCGATTCCTCCGGACCTTCTGCCATGGCAACCAGGACTCTTGGAACCAGTTTCTGGGTTGGGCCGAGTATGCACAGAACTCCCTGCGTCAACTCACCACTGGACTCACTCCCTTCCAGTGCGTGCTCGGTTACCAACCCCCACTCTTCCCCTGGTCAGGGGAACCGTCGGATGTACCAGCTGTCGACTACTGGTTCTGAGAGAGCGAGAGGGTCTGGGACGCAGCCCACCATCAGCTACAACGAGCCTTGCGCAGATGCAGAATGACAGCCGACCTGAAACTTTCCCACACACCAATCTATCAACCAGGACAGAAGGTCTGGCTGTCAACCCGGGACATCAGAATGCGTCTGCCCTGCAAGAAGCTCAGTCCCAGATTCACTGGCCCCTTCACCATCTCGAAGCAGATCAACCAGATCAACCACTTATCAGCTCAGGTTACCTGCACAATACAAGATTCACCCTACCTTCCATGTCTCACTTCTCAAGCCTCACCACCCTTCTGTTTCCATTTCCACAGAGCCTGGCACATTCTGGAGGATGGAGCCGCCTATCAGGTAAATGGAGATATTGGACTCCCGGCGCCGTGGTGGTCTACTAGAGTACCTAGTGTACTGGGAAGGCTACGGTCCCGAGGAGCGCTCATGGGTACCCAGAAACGACATCCTTGATCCCACTCTACTCAACGCTTTCAACACCTCTCATCCGGACCGACCTGCTCCACGCAGGAAAGGACGACCACCACGACGTCGGGGTCCTCGGCCCTCGGGAGTGGGCCGTGGGGGGGGGGGGGGGGGGGGTACTGTCATTACCTCAAGGACTCCCTCGATACTCACCGTCTCCATTCCAGCGTGTTTCCTGTTCCCTCCTGTGGTCTCGTCTCAGTGTGCTTCGCCGATCTTCGTCTCTCCTCCTTCCAACACTCCATTTGGCTACCAGCCACGATCTTCACACCTGCAAGACAAAGGACAGTATCAACCTTCTCATATACTACATTCTAACGTCACATCTGCCATTTACTCACCTGCATCACTGTCTGCCACTGCTGTCTGTTCAATAAACATCACTTACCTGTATTCCATTGTCTCCGACCCTTCTGTCCGTAACAAGTATGAAGTGACGTCAAAAAATAAAATCGATCCATTTTGGTGGAAGTGACAAACTGCAAGCTTTGAATGCTTATATCTTCTAAATGCGAATTGTGTCACTGTTTTGGAGCACACTGGCTTATAGATAACCTCAAGACTAACATTGATACAAACACCCAAAAAACATTCATTCTTATTTTATGGGAACTTTAAATAAACCAAAAATTAGTTTTGCTATGATCAAATTTATTTAATCATATTTTAGTTTAAATAAATATTCTAGTTTACACGAAAAAATATTCTTTTTACTGTCTTGATGTTTCATTAAATTGTTTTAATTTTTGTTTTACAGAACTCAAATGGAGTCATGCCACAAATGAATTTGAAGGGAAAATGTGGGAAACTGCCATTTTCTCAGTTCCAGCTCTGCCAGATCATATGTGGTAAGTAAAAAAAATATTATGTGATGCGATCTAGAAAAACCCACCACGTGGGGAAATTTTACCTATTTCACATCTGTTTTTATTTCTTTCATAGCTTTCTTTCATAGCTTCTGAAGTCGATTGATCGCTATGGTTTTCATGAATGGAATTTTGAGAAAACAGTTTTAAAGATTGGCAGTGAAAACAAAACTACAACCGTCAAGTATCACAAGTAAAAGTCACTTTACTGTGGTAAATTACTTATATTAGTTACTGTACATATAGCAGAAGATACAAAATGGTCACTTTGACCCCACTAAAGTTAATGGCAGACAATGGCTAGAAAGCTGCTGTCAGTTTTTACACACGAGTGATGATTGAAGCGGCCGTTTGAGGAAACTTCATCATTGGTCCTTCATCTGTGGATGTGAAATAGTCCATTATAACATTGTTTAGGGCACTGACATCACCAGGATTGAACATGATCATTTAGCAGCCCATACTTTGTTGTTCTTTCATATGAGAGAGACAATCTTTTCAGCTTGCCACTGTAAATCTGTATTTTCTGCACTAAAATTCATTTTGCCAAGATATTTTCAGAGATGATAGACAATGTGTTATAGAAGAATAATGTAGTGAAAACCCAATTTTGACTAATTAATTTGGGTAGTGGTAATCCAAATGACAATTTCATCAAGTAATTTTATTTGTCATGTAACAAATTTTAATGGTAGTTAAATTTGTTTTTATGCCTCTTGTAGTGTTTTTTTTTTCTTTCTTTCTTTCTTTTTTAATGCAAAAGTGTTTGTGCACAATTCTTCTTATCACCTTAATTGACTTTATGCACGGAACGTTGAAGTTCTGCAATAATATAGCCTAAGCCATCTCAAACTTGTGGTTAAATGTCACTTGCTGGTGCGGCGGTACCGTTCTGAGATAGATTTAACAGCATGTATTGTTTTAATCCTTCGTTTAAACCCAGAATTTAGTCAGTTAATAGTCAGACTTAGCATTTAGCAACTATCCCTTAGTTCACCCAAAAATGAAAATTATTCCATGATTTACTCACCCTCAAGCCATCCTATGTGTATATGACTATCTTCTTTCAGACGATCACAATATATATTTACAAATATCCTTAGTCCTCCAAGGTTTATAATGGTTGTGAATGGTAGGCCAAATTCTGAAGACAGAAAAAAAGCATCCATCCATAAAAAAACACAACTCCCGAGGGTTAATAAAGGCCTTTTGAAGTGAAGGGATGCATTTTTGTAAGAAAAATATCCATATTTAAAACTTTATATATTCAAACAACTAGCTTCTAGCGAAAGACCGCATATTATAAATATATATTATATATATGTGTAATGAAGGGCTGACAGCGTGAGGATCCATTTGCAGTCTCTTTATTGTAACAACAAAGCACAAGGCAGACAAGGGCAAGACAGTAGCGGAAACAGGGACAGGCTTGGGTCGAGACAGGCGGCAGACAAACAGAATCTTACAACAGGCAGAGTTCAGGGCAGACGGCAGAGGTTCACAGAAGATAAACAGTCCAATCGATAGCAAGGTAACAGTCCACAAGAAAACGCTCAGTAGTGATCACCGGGGCAAATCAAGACTTCGCAGTGTATGGATGCGTGTGTGCGTCTTAAATAGTGTGAGTGTGATGCAATGCAGGTGTGTGCAATCAGTCCCAGGAATGAGGGCCTATGGGTAACGTAGTCCAGAAGGAAGTGACTCAGAACTCAGGTGATGGCTCCCTCCGGCGGCTGGGAGGAGGAGCCGCGGGAGCCGTATTCGTGACAATATGTTTAAATATATCTCAGATTGTGTTCGTCTAAAAGAAGATAGTCATATATACCTAGGATGGCTTGAGGGTGAGTAAATCATGGGATAATTTTTGGGTGAACTATCCCTTTAACTTTGTATGACGTTACTACACTTACCTTCATAGTTATGGATATAACTAGAAATGTACAACTTAAATCCTTTCTCCCATTTGCATGATGTATCTGGATCACATTATTGATGTTGACCCTAGGCAGATCCTGAAGGCAGCAAGTGTAGAATGACATATTCACATTAGCTGACAGTTCACTGGAAATGACTGAGCTGGCTTATCGAAAACAAGGAACTGTGCATAAGGCCAATTGTGATCCTAATAACTTTTACATCCTTAGAATAGTTTTTCCATAAATTTATAGCAATTTAGTTGATCTGAACTCTTTTGATTTTTCTCTTTAGACGCGGTCATCAATACACACAACACAACAAACAAAGATATTGGAGACCATGTCCAAATACTTAAAATATGCACCAAAGAGGATGGGTGGTAGTGGCCGTAAGAAGACTCTTCCTTGAAGACACCCCTTTTTTTTTTTTAAATGACCGTCACTAGAAAAATGAAGTTGTGAATGAAATGAAGTTCCCAGAAATGAAATTTCCTTAGTTTTACTTTCTTGGTTTTCTTTTCACCTACTTGTTGAGATTTTAGAAGGTGAAAAAACACAGAATACTGGTCAGAAGTGTGGAAATGGTAAGATTTTTAGTATTTGCCAGTGTTATAGTTTATGTATTTTTGGTCAAACACAGACCTATTGAGCAAGTTTCCAAACCAGTACTCTGTTATCTGTTTATACACACGCACACACACACACACACATATATATATATATATATAATCAGTGGCGTGCAGTGGTGTTCTGAAATGAGGAGGCACATTTTTTATTTATTTATGAATCAAATGTAAATTGTGCATTACTCTTAACGTTGACACATCTTCCTTATTAAATGAACATTACTTTACATTATATCAAAAAAGAAAAAAAAGAAACCAAATACAATTCTATTTTGTAATTTTACATTAACAATGTATTGTAATAAATGTTGTTTAAATCAAAACCAAGTCAATCTCATCAAGTTAGTGTTTTAAGCATTTCTACATTCACTCCAAAATAATAACTAAAGACAATAATAATTTAAACATATTTTATTTGTGTATTGATGTTTTTTTATTTTTAATAGTCATCTTAGGCTATTTTGGATCATCAGTCATGCTCCGTAAACACCGTCTGTCAAAGACACGAATTGTATTTTTAATTTCACCAAGCTGATTGCACTAAAAACACCCGCAGTCATCATGCTTTCATTCCATTTCAAGTTTATATATATACACATAAATTTATATATACTCACACACACACACACACACACACACACACACATTTATACCCATAATTGACCAGAGAACATGAATGGAAGACCCTCAGATGTGTCATAGCTGAGTAGGTAAAATTTTTAGATGACTGATACTTGCAAACTTGCCATGCTACATCTATGAAAACAGTTCATTGTTGTGAATTCATTTTGTTTATCTTTTAGGGATTCACATTTTCTGATGGAATTGCCAACATTAAGTGTTTTTACATTTTTAATATTTATTATTCATTTAATTATATAATAACTAATTGAGTTTCAAAGATGACAATACTCTGTTCTTGTTTTTAGAATATATAATGATAAATGTCTGCAGTTTAAATGAATTAAGATTCTTTAAAGGAATAGTAAAAATTAAATTCCTGATTTTAAGGACTTTTCAGTGAACCATTTCTTTCCCTTTTGTAGATTCACCAAACATCTGACTGATTACTGGCAATTTGGTAAGAGATTGCTCTCTGCCTCACTGTCACTTCTTTTTCTAGGTGATATACAGGTGCTGGTCATATAATTAGAATATCATCAAAAAGTTCATTTTTTTATTATAAATTATTTTTAAAAATGAAACTTTCATATATTTTAGATTCCCTACATGTAAAGTAAAACATTTCAAAAGTTTTTTTTTTTTAATTTTGATGATTAGAGCGTACAGCTCATGAAAGTCCAAAATCCAGTATTTCAAAATATTAGAATATTTCCTAAGATCAATCAAAAAATGGATTTGCAAAACAGAAAAGTTCAAGTTCTTTAAAGTATGTTCTTTTGTGCACTCAATACTTGATCGGCAGGACATATTACAGCAAATGACTTGCTCCTAGCACAAATTACAGCATCAGTGAAGTGTGGCATGGAAGTGATCAGCCTGTGGCACTGCTGAGGCACTATTGAGCCTTCAGATCATCTGTATATTGTTGGATCGACTGTTTCTCATCTTTCTCTTGAAAATATCCCATAGATTCAGGTCAGGCATATTGGCTGGCCAATAAAGCACAGTAATATCATGCTCAGCAAACCACTTGGAAGTGGTTTTTGCACTGTGGGCAGGTGCTAAAGTCCTGCTGGAAAAGGAAATCAGCATCTCCATAAAGCTTGTCAGCAGATGGAAGCATAAAGTGCTCCAAAATCTCCTGGAAGATGGCTGCATTGACTTTGCACTTGATAAAACACAATGGACCAACACCAGCAGACGTCACGGCCCCCCCAAATCATTATTGACTTCAGAAACTTCACACTAGACTTCAAGCAGCTTGGATTCTGTGCCTCTCCAGTCTTCCTTCATACTCTGGGACCATGATTTCAACATGAAATGCAAAATTTACTTTCGACCACTGTTCACTGTCCAGTTCTTTTTCTCCTTAGCCCAGGTAAGATGCTTCTGACGTTGTCTCTGGTTCAGAAGTGGCTTGGTAGTCCTTTTCCTGAAGATGTCTGAGTGTGGTGACTCTTGATGCGCTGACTCCGGCTTCATTCTACTCATTGTGAAGCTCTCCCAACTGTTTGAATTGGCTTTACTTGACAGTATTCTCAAGCTTGCGGTCATCCCTGTTGCTTGTGCACCTTTGCCTACCCAATTTCTTCCTTCCAGTCAACTTTGCATTTAATATGCTTTGAT
This sequence comes from Ctenopharyngodon idella, assembly GCF_019924925.1. NCBI lineage: Eukaryota > Metazoa > Chordata > Actinopteri > Cypriniformes > Xenocyprididae > Ctenopharyngodon > Ctenopharyngodon idella. The sequence continues at coordinate 319,188 of NC_067230.1, read as the reverse complement.
ATACACTCTGTAAACAGCCACCCCATTCAGTAATGACCTTCTGTGACTTACTCTCTTTGTGGAGGGTGTCAATGATTGTCTCCTGGACCATTGCCAAGTCAGCAGTCTTCCCCATTAGTGTGGTTTCAAAGAACAAAAGATACCCGGAATTTATACTGTAGGGATGGTCATTTAATGAAACTCAAATGTAAATATTCTAATATTTTGAGATACTGGATTTTGGACTTTCATGAGCTGTACGCTCTAATCAACAAATAAAATAAAAAAAAACTTTTGAAATGTTTTACTTTACATGTAGGGAATCTAGAATATATGAAAGTTTCATTTTTTAAAATAATTTACAATAAAAAAATGAACTTTTTCACGATATTCTAATTATATGACCAGCACCTGTATGTTACAGTACAGAAGGATCGCAAACAGGAATTCACAAACAAGGTTGTTTATTGACACCAGTTGAGTTGAACAGCAGTGAATGTGAATAAAACTTAGGCAGTGATGATGAATCGAGTGCAGAATGGTGATACTGTCCTTTTGGTGGTTGCAGCATTGGAGAACTTGAATGACGCTGGAGGATCTTGACGCGGAGGACGGAGAACACTCAAACACAGATGGGGAATCACACGAGGAGAACAGGAGACGCTGGAAGCAGGTAGGTAGATCGCTTGGAGTCCTTAAGGTAAGCATACAGGTAAGTCTAGATGCAAACGAGACCGGACATAGAGTGATGTGTGTGAGTGTTCTTTATGCTGATAGTGATGAGGTGCTGATGAGGTGCAGGTGCCGGTGATCAGTACTCTGGTGACTGGGTGCGTTGTGATGACGGTGGAGCCTGGCGTGTCTGTGACAATATATTAATATTTTGTGATTTTCGATTACTTAATTGAATACAAATGTACTTAAGTTGATTTTAATTGATTTACTTAATACAAAGTATAGTTAGTATTCTGTATTAAAAGTGTAATATTTCTCCATAATATTAGTAATATATGGAGCCCCCAGGGAAAACAATATAAACCTGCATTGGAAGATACACGCTAAAAAACAGACCACAGACCCCTCAGCTTAACAACACAATTTGTTGACTGTTTAAAAAATGAAATCATGACCTTATGATGACTGTAACTATAATTGACTTTTTTTTTTCCAATTCCTCCTGGGGGCTCTGCTTTTGAATAATTGATTTTGCTTTTGCCGTTGTAAACTTACATAACATCAAATAAGTGTTTTAGAATGAATAGTGTTGTTGTTGTATAGTTTGTCTCCAGTCCCACTGTAATGGAACTGTAAAATGTAAGTATTAAATGATAATATATTTTGATGTTTTTGTTTTTATTTATACCCAGTAGTAAAGAGAGTGGACAAGTGAAGAGAAATGAGGGGACGGCACCAGAAAGGACCTTGAGCTGTGACTGTCTTGGATCACCCAAAGCACAACTACGCTATGTGTCCAAGCACTGAACAAGGCTTTTCTCCTTTACATATTAAATGTATTTCATTCAAGGCAGGGTTTTATTTTTCCTGCATAGTGAATTACAAGGTGGTTGCCTCAGACAAATTTGATGCTACTCTCCAGCTATTAACAAAACTCAGGCAGGCAGTCACATGCTCCGATACCCCTTTTCCACCAACACGGTTCTGTTGCAGACTCCTGGCCTGTGTCAATTCTAAAACTGTTCCACGCACCT